>NW_005872151.1:14090-73871 GCF_000147115.1 Myotis lucifugus
CGATTTGGGGAAAGTCACTGAAGTTCTCAGAGTCTCTAATTCCTCACCCATACATTAAAACACATCCTAGTAACCTAATAAAAGAAGGAGGAGGAAGAAGGGCTGCCACAGACTCAGTACACAGAGACCCAGAGATGAAACAAAGAAGTTTCCTAGACTGTGAGCTGCTCACAGCTGAGTAAAAATAACAGATATCCCAAAAGATACCAATGGAAAACAGTAATTATAATCTATATTCTAAAAACCCAGTGGCCCCAATGCTGTAACGACCAAAGACCGGTCACCAGGAGGCTGCATGCACAGCGAGGTGCACATGGGTGGGCGGGGACTTGACTCTGGGTCCTGCGGCAGGACTCAGGGGGAGTCCCACGGCGCGGTGGGGTCTGGAATCCCGGGTCTTGTGCAATTTCCCGTGGGTCAGGGTCTCCCGTGATTTTGCACGCTGGGTCACTAGTGACATTATAATAATTCACATTTATTGAGTACTCACTACTTGACTGGCTCTACCTGCTTTGCTTATTTAATCCTTTAACACCTCTATAAAGAAGGTGCTATTGTTATCCCCCATGTTGTAGGTGAGGAAACTAAGCTACAGAAAGGCTAAGTATTTTGCCCAAGGTTCCAAAACTGTTAAGTGATGGCAGTCTGGTTCCAGAGTCCACTCTTCTTGAGCCATGAAGTGCCTGTGTCAATGCCTGTCACACAGAGAGCACTCCACAAGCATCAGCTACCACAGCCCTGTTAGCCTACAGGGCCGCCCCACCAGAGCTTCATGGAGCAGAGATGGCTTCCAGACTGGCTGGTGGGGTCAGGGAAGGCTGCATGAGAAGTGACATGTGACCTATGTCTAAAGGGGCTTCTAGACCGAGGAAGATGCACCTGTGAGGGTCCAGAGCCTGAGAGAGAAAGGAGGGGAGAGGGAGGAGAGGGAGAGAGGACAGAAGGGAGAGAGACCTCTGAGGCACTTCTGTAAGGAGTGTGATGGCTGTGAGGGGCAGTGACAGGAGGGGAGGTGGACACACTGGTGACAGGCCTGGGTGGTGGTACCAAGAGAAAGGACTTAGTCTTTATCAGGAGGTTGAGAGGGTCCCCCTGATGGGTTTGGAGCATGCTCCTGGTGGCCACGTGAGCATGACCCAGGCGGGGGCAGACTACAAGCAGGGCCCAGACCCACTGCAGATGCTTGGCTGCTAGAATTCTAGCGGAGTACGTTGTTATTCTTTATGAGCATGTTCATGAGAAAAAGACATAAACTTCCAGAAATTTGGCTCAGGCAAAGAATTCGAATGTGTCAATAGCCCTGCGATCTAAGGCCAGCACTGGCTCCAAGAAAGGGTGCCAGGCTCGGTGCCCCTCATCCAAGCCTGTAAAACAGCCCACAGGCGCCCGAAGTTCTCCTTGCTTCGGAGTTAACGATGACCCCGGCGTGCACTGTAATCATTAATCGGGCCCTAAAGATTGTCAGATATGAAAGATGCTGGTATTTAATTATCATAGAACACAAAACTCCAGCTGCCTCAGAATGCCAAGAGAAAGAGTTATTTGGCTTCCATTAAAATGCCATCGACTACCACTGACGCGGGACGGTGATGGAGCAGTGCTGAGAGCTTAGCTAATGAACCTTGGCCTGCACGACCAATTTGGAGAGGCCAGAAAGCTCTTTGTCACCGCAGTCGGCAGCCGGAATCTGATGGCCTGCCTTCCAGTCTCAGTTCTGCCTCCTTCAAGCTGTATAATCGCAGACAACTGATTTCACTTCTCTGAGTTTCAGCTTCAACACTTGTCAAATGTATTTGGAAGCACCTCGCAAACTGCACAGTCCTGTCCAAGGGTTACAGATAATGACCACGTTGTTATTATTGCTTCCACCCAGAATGAATAAAAACAGTGAATGTCCAAACTGGAACCACCAGTCTGAGCATGAGGCAAGGGGCTGAATTTTTTATGGTGTTTTCTCTGCCCATTGATCCCTTCCCTGAACAAATGCTTTCTGTTCTCTTTTATGGCTGTTCTGTTCATTTGATGTCATGGCCGGTGTGGAGGGACTCCACATGGCACTTGGCCTGAAACCCTGATGCACTCACGGGAGAGGGGCAGCAGACTGTGGGGCTTCCTGAGGCTGCCCTTTTGGGTTTTTTTAAAAAAAGTATTTTTAAATTGCTTTTTATAAAGGAAGGGAGAGGGAGAAGGAGAGGGAGGAAGAAACATCGATGTGAGAGTGTAACATCCATCTAACATCCATCGGCTGCCTCCTGCATGCCCACGACTGGGGATTGAGCCCACAACCTGGGCATGTGCCCTGACTGGGAATTGAACCGGCAACCCCAGCTTCAGGGGACAACAGACCAACCCCTTGAGCCACACCATCCAGGCTGCCCTTCTAGTCTTGATGGGTAGTGAAAAGGAGAATCCTGAAGTCACAATGTGGCTTGTTCATTTAGTCAGGGCAGACCTTTGGGAGAACACTCAGACTGTTAAAGTGCTTTGTATTTGAGGAATAGTAACGAGGGGACATTGCACGGTACAGTGGTTTTCAAATAAGGGGAGCCTGGAAACAGGGAAGGGGTGTTTTCTGGTTGTTACAGTGACGGGGAAGCACAACTGGCATTTGGCAGGAGGGGCCAGAAAAGGCAGCCACGTGCCTGCACGGGACCCAGCGACCCTCAGGGGCGTGCTGTCCAGTCAGCAGATCTTAGTCAGTTTGCCTCTCCCATTCCATCCCCAGTTTCAAATCACTCTCTGCCCTTCTCTGTCACAGGAGGCTGACCCCTAAGGGGTCACCCAGGCTTCCTTGCTCCTAACCTTCCAGGCAGGTTTGGCTAGTTGTTAACGCAGCAGGACACTGAGAGGTGGGAGGCAGAGGTGCCCCCTGCGCCCATTCTCTGCAGCCTGCTTCAGGCAGTAGCCGCATCCCTGAAGGCTCCTCCAGCTTATGGACAGAGTGCTCTGGGGAAGCTGCCAGGAAGAGCAAGAACTTGAACTGGGTACTGAAGTACAGACAGGATGGAAGTGGATAAGGGGGGGGGGGCATTCTAGGCTTCAGGCTGGGAAAAGCAAAGGCCCCCAGGCTGGGAGACAAAGGCCCCTTAAGGAGCAGAGGTTGACAAGGGTGGAGCCTCTCCTTCAGAGCCTGGAGCCAGAGGGGCAGGCACCTTTGGGGGCATTCAGAGGGCTCACTCCAACTTCCAACCTTTTAAAGCCAAGTGCTAGAGTACTCACTCACAAGAGTGAACCGGAACCCCCAGGCTTCGTGGAAATGCACATGGGATTCCTCATCCAGCCACGAACGCTCTCCTAGGGTGGGAGTGGGGGAGAGGCACCCTGATACCTTGGACTGGACAGTGGAGGGAAGAGCAAAGGGTCAGAGTCTCTGCAACACTGCTCTCTATTCCCAGGGTCATGATAAGTTACAGACAAACGAAGCCAAGAGCATTGAAAAGTGTTTTATCGAAGCATGGTGTGTGGACAACATGGCTGGGCCACCCTCTGAACCCAGAAGAACGAACTCTCAACATATATTTACCCAGACTTCATTCTTGTTCTTGTCTGTATCGGCCACTAACTGCTGTATGAGCTTGGGCAAGGCACGTTACCTATCTGACCCCAGTTTTCCCAACTGACAGATAGGAGGAGGAGGTGGCGGGAGTCTCCTCCAATTCTAAAATCAAGACTTTGTCATTCTTTGCAGATGAATCTGGGATATTTGTTAACAAACATCTGCTTGCAAATGCTATGCACTGCAAGTTATGCACTGGGGTGTGCTGTGTGACTGGGCACCAAGGAAGACATGGAAGAGAAGTGTGGCGGTTCTTTCCTCCCACCCACTCTCCCTCTTACCCCTCCCTCCCACCCTTCCTCCCTCACTTCCCCCTTCCTTCCCCCCACCGCCTCCCTGCTTCCCTGCTTTCATTCCTTTCAAAAAGGTCACTACAGGTAGGCCTCATGCTTGATCCTGGAGATGCAGACATGGATTAGACAAAGTCCCTACCTGTACAATATGAACAGATTGCTTGGGAAAGGCCAGCTGCAGCCACAGGGGTAGATCGTTTCTGGGTACATGGCTTTCCCCCAACTGAAAGCTGTGTCCACCTCAGGGCAGAACTTGTCCTGGGAAAGCTTGCTGGTTGTCAAGTAAGTTTTCCTTCCTTCTACTGTCACCTTCTTACCCTTTTCAAAAATGGTCTGACCCATACACTGTTAGGTCAAGTCCCAGACCAATAAGGAAACATAGCTGACATGTAAGAGAGGAGTGTGTGTGTGTGTGTGTGTGTGTGTGTGTGTGTGTGTGTGTGTGTGTAGGTGGTGGAATTCAGTTCAACAGAGTGTTGGAGCGGATAAGAAGTTCATGGAAATGCTGTAGGCTTCATTCATACAGGTAAAGCACCAAGAACAAGGGAGGTGATGCTCATGCTGGGATGATTAGCTGGAGTGGGTCCAGAGGAGGGACACCAGGATTGTGGGTCATCACATTATTGTAGATGCTGATTTCCTGCGGTCTCTGGAGCAAGTTACAGTTGACCCTGGCTCCCTTCGATGGTGAAGGGTTTAGAAACTGTGTTCCTATGGGGGTAGGCAAAGGACCAAGGCTGTTAGCCTGGAAAGAAGAAGTTAGAGAAGGGCTTAAAAAAGAGTGTGTGTCTAGGAGTCCAGGTGAAGTACAACACATGTTTTGTGATTAGTTCTCCAAGTCTTGTTGCTTATGCCACACAAGCTATAGCTAGGAAATCAAACATCCAATGATGTGCTATAGTAGTAGCCTAACACTGCAGAACTGTTCCCAGCTTTACTGTTAACTCACTCTGTGCTTTTGGGAAGGTCCCTTCCCCTCTCTTTGCCTCAATTTGTCTATCTGAAAAATGAGGTTCCTTCATTTTATAGATGCTCTGCTGAGGTTCCTGGCAGCCTGTGGCAGCCTGAGTCCCGGGCCTTCCCTCGTTCCTCTTGGAGAATTTCCTAAAAGGAAGACAACAGGCAGAACACCACTGTGCCTTCAAACAGCTGGGGGGTGGGGCAAGAGGCTTAGGAGGAAGAATCAGGACCAAGGCCAGGAAGTCACCTGGAGCAACAACCAGTTCAATTTAAGGAATCCTTCCTGCCAAGCTCGACCAGCGACTGCCTCCCAAAATAGTGGGCTCCCTGTCAATCAAGCAGAAGCTGAAACAGCTAGCTTCAAACTCTTCCCTGAACTTCCAGCCTCTGACAGTCTAGCACAATACATGTGGAGCTAACCCAATGCCTCCCTGCTCCCCAGCCCTCAATTCTGTTCCCTCTCCTATGCTACTGCAGCAACCTCACCAGCCACTGCCAGAACCGACCATATAATCAATCAAACCAGACCTCTGGGAGTCACCATTGTCTCCTCCCTCTTTTGCAGGTTCAACAACTAGATGATGACTACCAAGTACTCTAGCTTTCACCTTCTAAGTCTCTGTGGGATCCTCACCACTCCGTCACTACCTTAGCTCAGGCCCTCATCCGTGGACACCTAGGCCAGGGTCATAGCCAACATTAATGTCCCAGCCCACAGGCTCATCCCCCTCCAATTCATTCACTATCCATCAGCTGGAGTGAGCTTCCTGAAAGGAAATGATCATGGCCACTCCCCAGCTATAAAGCTTTTAGTGGCTCCCCTCTGCCACGGCACAAGACTCCTCAACATCTGGCCTGGGTCCACCACTTCAGGGCAACACCCACAGCTCTCCACTCCTCTCTTTTAAAAGGCACCAAGGTTAATAGGCTAATTATAAGCCACTCATGACACTGCTCACTGCTTATCTCAAATCCATGGCTGAGCACAAACTGGTTTTCTTCTGTATGGATGGCTTTCTTCACTCTTTTACCTGGTTAACTCAGATTAGAGTTACCTTCTCCAGGAAGCCTCTCTAACCACCACCGACAGTTTTGGTTAGAGGCCCCTCTTCTGAGCTTTTCTAGCCCTCATGACTCACTCTGAGTTGTCATCATTTGCTTGCATATCTTTCTCTTCTGTAAGCTCCAAGGGAAGACACTTTATCTTAATACTAGAGGCCTGCTGCCACGAAATTCATGCACAGGTGGGGTCCCTAGGCCTGGTCAGCGATCAGGGTCATCAGGTTTCCCACCTCCCCCCTCCTCCTTTCCTCGCTGCCCCACATCTGCTGCCACCCACTCCTGGTTCCCCAACCCAGCCCAGGGGGAGGGACTGGGAGGTTGGCCTGCAGGCCCCATTGGTGATCTGGGCCTGCAGGCTGGGGGCAGCTCCTGCATTGAGAGTCTGCCCCCTTGTGGTCAGTGTGCATCATAGCAACCAGTCGTCCCGGTTGTTCTATTGTAATGGTCGCTTAGGCTTTTATATATATAGATATCACAGGTAATGAGGCTAGAAGTAGATGACTTCTCTCTTTGGGGTACATGGCAGTCTCTCTTACCCAGGGGCTGTCACTGATTCTTGAGGAACATGGTCTAATTTGGACACTCTGGGCACCCCGATCTTTCTCTTTAAACTTGACCTGACATTTTCCAAACTGTACAGGGTAGACAGCTCATCACTGAGGTGGGCATAATGGTATTTTTATCAACAGCTGAAGATGCCATGAAAAGGAAATCAAGACAATGAATCTCAAGGCTCCCACAGGGAGCAGTCTACTTTGTTGAAACAGATGCCAGCACTGAAGGTCAGGGCAGTTTATCAGATCATTTTTCCTAACTCTACCCATCCCCCACCACAGCATGGACCCTGCAGGAGGCTAAATATCAGCACATGGAAAGGTGACTTCTTATCCATCATGTTCATGTGCCTCCCCTGCATTTTATATTCATCGGTAATTTTTAAGAAACTGCTTTCTCTTGGAAAAGACACTGACATCTCTGGATGAAAGCAGCAGGTGGCCAGAACCCACAGACACTACTGCATGGTGGTTAAATACCAGGGCTCAGGCTCAGGCTCCCTTGGGTTCAAATCCCATCTCTTCTACTTACACACTGGCCACACTACACATCTTTTCTGGACTCCAGTAGCATGCCATGAACCTCATTCCAAAAGCACAGTGTTGAGGGAGTGCTGAGTCAGGTGGAAGTGTGTTTGAAACCAGGGTCCATTGAGTAGCTTGGTGGCTTTGGATGAATCTACACTATGAAACCCTTGACTTCTTCATCTGTAAAATGGGGTAATAGCGCCATCTACTTCCTGGTGTTGTTTCAGGAAATGACTGAGACAGTGCAGGTAGAGTCCTTAGCACAGTGACTGGCCAATAGATAAGATTCAGATGATGTTAAGTATGAATTCACTCTCATAGCTCCTTAGGATTATCTCTAATTACATTCCCCTGGAGCTGTAGGGTCTCCCAGGGCAGAGATCCTATCTGTCTTTTCACCAGTGCTTGGTCTTCCCTGTACCTTCAGCTATCTTTCCTTAAGCTATTAAGTTCTCTGTAAATGCTGTTGAATGAAACTAAATTGAGCTCTTGTCCATGCAGAATCTTTAGGTCTGGGAACAAGAAGTTGTTGGGGGGAAAGAGAATTAATATTTATTGACACATGACTCTGAGCAGAGGTCTTATAAAAGTCTCCTCATTCCATCTTCAGAGCAACACTGTGAAGTACGTCTTAATTCCCCATTTTACAGAAAGGAAAACTGAGCCTCATAAACCTGTTCATGTCTTTGTTTATGACATTTTTTTTCAACAGTGGGATATCTCAGGTCCTAGCATTGGGTGCAACTTTATTAAATGTAAACATTTATCAATTTTTAAAAAATTGATTTGAAAACAGAAATATATAACAAGAAACCTGCTCAGGTCTACACCACTAGGAAATGACACAGGCAAGACCCAGATCTCGCTGTTCTATCTACTCCTAGAAGCAAAAGAAGAAGGAAAAATAAATTCTGAAGTACTTAGGCTGAGGGGGTATATTCAGCAATTAAATGCAAAAATCTCTGTATTTTTATGGCAAAACAGCAATCCTATCAATAGTTTGGGGCAACACAAAAAGTTTTAGTGTTTGATAATACACCGTAACACCAACAACCTAGGAAGTAGGTGTTATTATCTTCCTTTCACACATGAGAAAACTGAGGCTCTGTAAGTCTGAGTGGCTTGCCCAAGCAGCAGAGCCCTTAAGCAGAGACTCCACTCAGTGCCCTCCCCAGCCTCTAGAGAAGGATTTCCATGCAAATGCCTTCTTTCTGACCAACAAGCACCCACCCAACCCGAACGAGGCAGCCTAGATGCCTCTGCTCAAGTGTTCTTTACTGTCTTCCTCAGGCCATAAAACGCCCACTTAGGGGAAGAGGTAGAAAGCATCCAACTCATTATTCAGATCAGAGAGATGCTTTTCATCATTCATGACATGACCACATGTGGGTTTTCCTTTTGATACAAGCTCAGGAGATCTTAAGCAGGTCTTCCATCCATCAATGTCCATAAATCAAGTCATATGAGAAACAGACAAAAGGCGTTTGTCCTCCTGAAGTCCTCTGCAGAGTGTCCAGCTCAATCCCCAGGCCACAGAACTGTAATAATAGTACTAATAATGGCCTCAAAGAATTGAAGGCTTACTGGGCTGCTAGGTACTCTGCTAAGCATCTTAATGCGCATTTTTGCCATTTCATCTACCCAAGAGTCCCCGGAGGCAATGTAAGAGGAGCACAATACAGCATATTAGGAGTGTGGGCTCTAGAGCCAGACAGCCTGGGTTTGAATCCTGGCTCTACCACTGCCTAGCTGGATGGCCTTGCACAAGTTACTTAATCCTTCTTGTGCTGCACTTTCCTGACTTTAAATATGGAAATAATAGTCATGGGGTGGGTAGGAGGATTCATGTGAAGTGCTAAAACACGCATGGCTCATAGCAAGTACTCACCAAATGCTATTATTATCTCTATTTTATGGAAGAGGAAACTGAGGCTCAGAGACCAATGAGCATCCATCCAACCCCAACAAGGCAGCCTAGAGGCCTCTGCTCAAGTATTCTTTATGGAGACATAATTTGCTCATGCTCCATAGCTACTCAGTGCCAAGAGTGGAATTCCAGTTTGTCTAACTTCAACTCCCATGCTCTTAATGGTGATGGCACATTTTCCACCTTCCACTTAGCACATAGTAGGTGCTCCATAAATGGTATTATTATTATTATTGCTTGACAATGCCTCCCAAGTCAATGCTCTCCCAAGATAACTGCCTCCCAGCTCTTGTCTCTTCTCTTGCCTACAGAGCAAGTCCCCACGGCAAAGGCGCAGGCAGCACCGACTTTATTTCAATGCAAAAAGTGTACAGTGTGTGGGCGCCACCTGGGCTCATTCCCCAAGTTAATTCTTTTCTCTCAGCTGTGGAATATTTTATTTTTACCAATTTCTGAATCTACTTATGTTAAAAAGAGAGAGAGAAATCCAATCAGCCCAGCTCAGGTTTGTGAAACAAATAATGCGGCCGGCATAGAACCTTAATCAAACAGTTATATTCATAACCACAGCGATCACTGCTCTGCTTAATTTATACAGCCCAGGGCCTCCGAAAGAAAGTGTCTCTTGATGATGCAGGGTGCAGTGCGCAGGCTCAGTGACATCCTGAAGGGGTGTAGCTCTCCAGGCCTGGCATCTTGATGAATCTGAAGCAAATCTGCATTTCGAGGCACATCTCCTAAGAATTCTACCCACACACAAATGTCACCCTACATTTTCTTTTTCTTTCTTTCTTTTTTTTTTTTAAATAAGGAAATGAAAGAAGTAAACTTTTGCCTGGTTGCTTCCTTTGCTTTCTGGAAGAAATACAGTAGAAATGCCAAGCTTCCTCAGTGTCCTGGAGAGGACAAGTACTTTAGAGTCTGGTGGACATGGGTTTGAATCCTGGCTCTGCCACTCACTGGCTGTGTGACCTAGACACGTTACTCAACTTCTCTGAGAACATCTATAAAATAGAGATACTGTTACCTACTCACAGACTGAAGATTAAGTGAGAGAACAGTGAGTTTCCTACCAGATGGGGAGCTTGGTATTCCCAATGCCTAGTACAAACACTACTCCACTGCAAGTCTAATACCAATGTTTATTGGTTATGCCTACAATCCTCATGTCCATCGGTTACTGAGTGATTACTATGTGTCAGGGACTGTGCTAAATTCTTCTAATGCATGATCTTACTTTATCCTAAAAGCAACCATGTAAAGCCTGCATTATTATCCCCTTTCCAGCCTTGGGATAATTGGGGAGATGTGTTCAGAATAACACAACTAGTAAGAGGGGGAGCCATCGGGAGTCCCACCTGGGATCTCTGGCCTGCCCCTCCTTCCACAGTACTCATCAAATGTCACACACAGCCGACAGCAGATTCTCAAGGACAGCTATTTCCCCCTTCTTTCTCCTTTTGACCGCTCATGTTCTGGGATTCCCTGTAGCAACTCAGAGAAATCAAGGTAATATTTCAGGATATTTAGAGGGACTTTATTGCCATTTCCAGCCAACATCTGTTCAACATTTGCAATGGGCTGGCTTTGTGTTAGTTACTGTGGCTTCCCAGGTTTCTAGATTTTTCTAGATGAAATCAAAGTGAGAAATCTCCTGAATGACACAGAGGGGAAAGGGGAGAAGGTGCCCACCCAGGTACCCAGGTGGCTCTGATTTGGCCTGCTTGTACCCTGCCCATTGACCTAAGCTGGCAGGGTGGTAGGTATGGATCCTAGTTCCAGCCCTGCCGTGATCTTGTTGACACATGGTCCAGGCCCCCACTTTGCTGGATCTCAATCCCTTTCCGTGTAAATGGAAAGCATTAGACTTGATTCATTTGTTCAGCAAGTATTTCTGTCAGTTGTTTTCAAATTCTTCACTCCTAGCATCCTTTTAATAATTCTTCCCTAATTACCATATGTTTCTAAAATATTTTAGTTCTCATAAACTATGTTCATTAACTAATCATTAATTGTTTTCCCAGTTTTTAATCCAACACAAGTAAAACCGGTGGCCAGGATATCTGATAGGACCAAGAGAGTTCAGTGAAGGATCCCCAGCACCTGGCCTACTGCTGACATGAAGTAGGCCTTGTGCTTATAGAATGAGTGAGTAAATAAATGGACACATGCTTTATATTAAGCAGAAGAGCACTAAATGGTGGGAAGATATAGAATCAGAAAGACTTGGATCTAAATGCCAGCTCTACCATTTAAAAGCTATTTGATCTTGGATAGGTCACGTAACTCTCTAAGGCTCAACGTTCCCATCTATGAAAGGAAGACAATTAGTCACGTCTTGCAGGGCTTTTGTAAAGTTGAATAATTATAAGATTAACGATACAAAAAATAATAGTAGCTAACACACATACAGTACATACTCTGTGCAGGCAGTCATCTAAACGCTTCACACATATAACCCACCTTCATAATACCGTTATGAGGTAGTTACTATTGTTACTCCTGTTTTACAGGTGGGGAAACTGAGATATGGAAAAGATCTTATGTCACTTTCCCCAGGACCAAACTGCACAATGGAGACAGGATCTAAACCGAGGCAGTCTGGCTCCAGAGTCTGTTTTTCTAACCTCCGCTCTATTGCCTGGGCAGGTCATGCACAGTGCCCAGCACATGGTGTGGTAACGTTCATGCGAGGCAAGCGGAAGCCCCGAAGGCTGGCAGCACAGCCTTACTGCAGGACGACGGCACAGTTTTCAGCTGGGCTTTTCACAATAATGGCAACTAGTCACAGCAACCCTCTATTTATGATCTCTAGTGGCCCAGAAGCCACAGTTAGGATTGAGTCTAAGGTGTTGTCAGAGTCTGGCTCTGCTGGTGACTATATCTGGAGACCTGAGTGATGGAGGGAAAATGAGGCAAACGCTCTCCACTTAGTCTCTGTTTCTGGGAGACACACAGGGTTCCTCTTGCTCAGGGCTGTTTCCTTCCCGATGCCCTTGCCTCCTCTTTAGTGTACCTATGTGCCTTGTGCTTGCCTCGAATTTCTTCCAGTAATAGAAATTATCTCTTGTTTTGGGGAACCCTACTCTCAGCCAATGTATTTGGAAGGAACTGGCTGCAGGGTGGCCAATGAGAGCATCCAGTTCTCTGGCCAGTGTGTCGGGCTTAGACAGGGACATGTGACCCTGGTTAAGTCCATCCAGGTCAACCCCAGGATTTCGCTGGTGCCATGGGGAAAGAGGCCTTCTTTTCCCTGGATTTATAGAGCTGGTAGCATAGAATCCCAGTGCGAGAATGAGTCCAAAGCAAAGAGAAACAACGTCTAGAGACAAAGAAAGAGACTCATGAAGACTTTATTTCACTGCCAGGATCTAACTGCAGTGATGGGAAATGCCCTCCTGGATTTTTCAGTTATATCACCCAATACATTTTCTTTTCTTAAAAAAACACCACCACCACCCAAAACCTGTTAGAGGTGGTTTCCATCCTTTAGAGTTGGGAGTCCAGTCTAACCCACTCCCACGGCTTACTCTGGTTTAAGTCCCTGTCATAGCCCCCTCCTCGATCCACGAGGTTGAAACTCAACTCAGAGACTGCTACACCACAACAAAGCCCTTCCATACAAATAGGCCTGGCCATGCCCCCCTTTGGCCCATGAACCTGAGCTCACAAGTACACTAATGTGTGTGCGAGTGGCCCTGAGGGGACTTCCTCCCTCCATGTTCCTTGCACGCAGCCCAGCGCTTGCACACGGTAGGTGCCTATGCTCTGACATCACCAACATTTAAGCCAATGCCCACAAACCTCCTCTCTAATGAAAAAGAATGTCCACTACTGTAAAGAATGACCATTTCTACCTCATAAGAAAATGTCCTGTGATAAGCTGTGGATATTAAGTCATAAGAAAATGTCCCCTTCCAGGTGGCAAACCATGACCTGCCTGGAAACAGGAGCAGCAGGTGGCACTGAACCTGAGGCAGGGCATGCCCACGGGCCACAGCACCACAGGTAAGCACTGCCCATTCACGTTCCCATCCTCCCGCTGCACTACTCAGGGATGCTGTTGCTGATCACACTTACATTGATTTCTTTCTTCTCCCTGAGGACCAACTACCTCATCCCTCCCTAATCTAATGAAATGAGGCGAAAGCAGCCGTCTGATACATGCTAGGCATCCTCCCAGAAAGGAAGTCATCAAACAAGATGTTACAAAAAACCTTTTAATGTCTCCACTCCCTTAACTGCCCATGCAAATCAGGCAGAATCATTCCAAAGGGAAAAAATGACACCGAGGCTGTGGCTGTTCCTCATGACCCCTTCCTGTGTGGGGTCTACCAGAGAGGCATCTCTTCCCCCACCAGCGCTCGCAGAGCCTCCTGCGTGCCAGGCACTGTGCTCGGTACGTTAGATGTATGCTGTCTGGTGCATGGTGCAGGCAGCACTGTGAAGTTCTGCCACTATCATCCTCACAAACGAGGAAACCGAGGCTCGGAGAAGGGAAGGGATTGGCCTGAGGTTACCCAGTAAGTAGTGGATTCAAACCTAGCACTAGCTTGACTCTACAAGCCCAGGCTCTTGCTACCCCTCCCCATGATCTTCACCCCCCTCGCCCACCCCGGCCTTGACATTCTATGTTAAATGGACTGAGCAAAGCTGGGAACAGCCAGCCCTGTAAATACTGGCGTGTGTACAATGTGTTGGGTCCCACGGCAAAGAGGGAGGTGTCAGTCCTGGCGAGCCTATAGTGTCTGTTTGACAGCTCAAGGCGAGTTTTGTTCTGGGCCCATCACTAGGCTTAGCTCTCATACTGCCTACTTCACGCATGGCCTTAGGTGTCTTCTGAGGACCATGAGCACACCCTCAGGGCTTCAAACCCGCAGACCTTTCCTTCCTTGACCTGAGGGTGTGGATTCAAGTGAACCAGTTCGCATTGGCATCTCCTGTGTAGAAGATGGGAAATGCCCTCCTGGATTTTTAACTGCAGTGATGGGAAATGCCCTCCTGGATTTTTCCTGTGACAGGCACAGAGGGAGGGAGTGAAGTGCATGGATATCATCCCTGCCTTCAAGGCACTGAGTCTCCTGGAGGAGGCAGGCTTGGAGACAGTGAATTTAAACAGATGTGGTAGAAACTGTTGGCATGTAGGGCATATATGGAGTATAATGGAGCTGGCAGGGATTTCCTCTTGCAAAATTGAGAGAGAACCTAGGAGAAGGCAATGAATGCTACCAGATGAGAGCATGCAGCAGGCACCCTGCAGAACATGTCTACCTGGTCTCAGGGGCTACTATGGAGGCCTTGCAGATGGGTTCCGTGATAGGGAAAATGGGCAAAGTACACAGGGAGTGTGCTCTGTACCATTCAAAAGGCAATTCATTAAGTCCTTCCCTCATGATATCTCTATGATGACAGTTCTTGTAACTTAACTCTTCCTGGGTTTTTGCCCAGTATCTCTGTCCACGTGTCTATACACTTCCTCAAATCTTTGTTTCTCCCCAGAGTCCACGCAGTGCTCTGCGTGGAACAAAAGCTGACTCAACTGTTCCTGACAAAATGAGGACTACGTTCCTACATGATAAAAGAACATTGATTTGACTGACTCAAGAGCAAATACCATTTCTGAATAGTCTATCCAAAGGCAGGTTTTCATCGCAAAGAAAATCCTTTGCGTAGTAGCACAAAGACTAGAAGTAAATTAATGCAGCAGTGTGGGAATCCTGGGTTGATTATAGTCCAGCAGGTATCATAACTCCAGGGGTCTAGGACTTTATGTCAGGAAGTTAAACAAAAATGTTCCTCAAGTACAAAATACAAAGAGCAGCACTAGGGAGGTTCAGTAAGGAGGTAGGAAAATCTCTGGATGGATGTGAGGATGAAGTGAGGGAGGGGGCTGTGTGTGCATAGAGTCCACAGTGAATGCCTGGCATACAGCTAATGCTCAGCCATCCTCAGCACTATCATCTTCTTGCTGTTTCCTCAGACCAGAGGTATCAGCTCAGCTAAGAATTTATTTCAATGCCTATCATATAATAGATGATCGAGGGAGAAAAAAAGTTTAAGAAAATAATTCTCTGGAAAAAAATTCTTAAGAAAGGAATGGTTGGTTTTTGCTCTCAAATGGAAGATAGAGCCACAAACAATAAAAAAGCAGGCAGGTTGGTGTGGTGAGGGCTGGCTTCATGGATGTGTGGCCACTGAAGGCGATGCACTTGGTTTGCTGTGCTGTCACCATCTTGAAATTCTTAAAAATGTTTGCACTGGATCCTACAAATTATGTAGCCTGTCCTGGATACGGGAAAGAACTTTGCCATCCAACGTCCATTCCACCCCTTTCCCACTGAGTGATCTAAGGGACAGCCTATCCCTTGGGTCAATAAACAGTTTAGGAATGAGCATATGACCAAATTCTGGCCAGGGAAGTTTGCTAGAAGTTTCTTGAAAAATTCTTCTTTAATACTTAAAAATGAAAAGCTAGTCTCTCTTGGCAATGAAATGAAGGAAAGTATCATGTTACACCATCTTGCTACTAGCAGCTATCTTACAACTACAAGGAGGAACCAGCTTAAGGACGATAGAGCAAAAATGTGGAAAGAACCTGGGTCCTGGATGATACTGCTGGTCACTGGGACAGCCAAGCCTAAAGCCTACCCTACCTTTGAGCTCCCTTTGGTGTGACACAATATATGTCCTAATACCTGGTATTTTCTGTTCATTGCAGCCTAAAGCATCTTAATTGACATTGAATTGACCAACTTTGTTTTAAATCCTGATACTGCTACTTACCAACAACATGCCTTTGGGCAAGTCCCACTTTCTCTCCTACACTGGAAAATGAGGCTAGTAATCCCATTTTATAAGACTGTAGTGAAGACAAAGGAGGTAATGCTTGTGAAAATGCTCAGAGGGTGCCTGACATGTAGCAGGGGCTCAATCAATGATAGGTATATGATGACGATAATGTTTGGACCTAACAGATCGCCATCTACCACTGGATTTCCTGGAGCTGAGTTGATTATGAGCTGAATTTTCCAAGTGTAAATAAAAGCAGCAGAAATCTTTTAAAAATCTTTTTACATAAATTGCAATGTACAACTATACCAATGAACGTAAATAACTTGATAAGCAAATTCAATCACTTTGCACATCATCGAGGCAGTTGGTGAGTTCCTCTCTCTGAAATCTAGACATTCCCTGAGCACCCATCACAGCAGGGTTTCTTCTTTACAAATGCTAATCACAAGGTTCACCTACGCAGTTATGATGGCAAAGCTGTGATGTTGCAAAATTAAAAATAATCTCATGCCCATTGCCACGGATATAAACCCTAGTTCCTATTTTGATTTGAGTAGCCTTCCAAATCCTAATTCTCACTCTGTATTCTTTGTCCTTTTGAAAATTTCCAGCCTCTCTTTCACCCCCAACAAAACAAAGCAAACAGTACCAACTGAGATAGATGTGTGCGATTTCAGCTTCAGAGCTACATTTTGGGTGTAGAATGAATTACAATTCATTGGTGATGGGTGATGCACAAATTCTGTCCATCAGCATTTTAGCTATTTTTGCTGTTTTAAAAAAGCAGGTGTCAGGGAAGTGAGCAGGAACAGGTTTCCTGTTGTCCACAACCTGGAACACTTTGCGACTGGTAGTTCCAAGTGGACCTTGGGAAATTCCAACTGGGAGCAGCCAGAGAGATGCTTTTTATCCTTCCTTAAAATGTATTGATCTTTGTGGGGTAGGAAAATGCAGGAGATCTGGAGTCTGTTAGCAACTTGACAAACACCTATCCAAGTGGGGGAGTTGCCTAAAGATGGCACCAGTTATGCTGCAGATATAGTGAGAATATGTATGTGTTCACACACTTCCGTGCCAGTTTGAAAACTGTTTCCATGAGGTTCTCTCACACAGCTTTAAGAGGAAGCTTCAGCGGTCATTTCCCTGCCGTAGGCCTTCTCTGGCTCCTTGATACCCTCAAGATAAATTCCAAGTTCCTTAGCCTGGCAGCCAAGTTTCTTTAAGATCCAATTTCTTTACAGACTCACCTGTCACCATATCCCTTATATTAAGGATCCTGTCCAAGCCACACTGGACCATTTGCAATTTTTCAAACAAGGCAATAAAAGAAAAGTGATCGACAACTCCAAGAAAAAAGAAGACATGTTTAAGAAAGGAGGTATGGTGATAGTGTGCTACTTAGTTCAGGAGCCCAAAAACAAAAACCAACTCCCAAAGCCCATATTTTACATAATCGTGTATATATATATATATATATATATATATATATATATATATATATATCATGCAAAGTGTCCCCTTGGGAGTTCGACTGGGAGACCAGGAGTTTGATCACTCACAATGATGTGAGCTAACCACCAGGGGGTGGTGTGGAATGAAGGAAGGCCCCAGCCAGCAGCTGGCAGTGGGAAGGCCCTGATCACCCCTGATTATCGGCCAGGCCTAGGGACCCTACCTGTGCATGAATTTTGTGCACCGGGCCTCTAGTCTATATATATAAAAGGCTAAGCGACCAGCTGACTGGCTGGTAGGTATGATGTGCACTGACCACCAGGGGGCAGATGCTCAATGTAGGAGCTGCCGAGTGATAGCAACTTTGCAGAGTGCCCTCTCACACTCAGGGACCCCTCAGGGGATGTCAGACTGCCAGTTTTGGCCTGATCCCCACAGGCCAGGCCAAGAGACCCCACCTACCTGAGGGATCCGCTCACTGTGCAGATGCCCTTTGAGCCCCAGTGCCGCCCCAGATGCAGCCAGCCAGGGAGGGACCACAGAAGGTTAGCTCCAGGGTGTGCCCAGCCCATCTCACCCAGTCCCGCCCTGCTGGCCACCTTCTATTTAATTTCCTTTCCATGTGCATGAATCCATGCATCAGGCCTCTAGTAATTATATAATGACTATGTGTTTAACCTAAAATGATTATAACAATTATAGTAGGGTTGTTGAAAGAGAAGAGGGAATGCAGCAGAGTAGTAGAGTGGAATTTTTTTCCACTGAAGGAAGTAAAAAAATAATGCCTACAATTGATAAGTAAAGACATACCAGTATATGCACATTATTTAGAAAGAGGGGGGTAAATATCAGAAGAAACAGGCAAAGAGTCAGAGGTGTCTGCTGGAGAGTGGGACCTGGGAGTGGGGAGGGCTGGGCAAGGGACAACCATCTTTTTCTTACAGACATTTTTCTAAAATCTAACTTAAAAAATTTTATGTACATACTTTCATTTAAGAATAATGACACATACATTTTTATTTGCCATAGAGCATACCTTTGACACTAGGCTCAATGCTAATGTTACACTTTGAGAAAGGACAGAGAACAGAGCCCCAGGGGGTATTTTACAGATCAAGATCGCTGGCTCTCTAATGTGGTGACAGCCGTGATTAGGAGGGTCATCTGGAACCCATCAATGACAGAGGCTTCTGAAGGCTTTGGAGATGCTGATCTACCTGTCTTTGCAGATGATGACTTTCTAGGTTTGGGGGAGACAGGTGAAACTCGTTATGATAATGTCCATGTTTACTGCTTGTTACAAAGCACTGATATTCACCCAGATATGTTTTTTCTATTTTTTTGTTTACAGTGCACTAATGCTCAGGGAAGCGTTGGCTTTTAGTCTACGTGTGAGCATGATGTTGGAATTCTCTCACATGGATTATTTTGCTGTATGCTCGCAGCTTGCTTGTTTCTGATGAATTATAGGCTTGTGTGCATTGTGGCTACTAGCATAGGAATTGATTTAAAGTCAAAGTAGTTTACTAGCTACTGTGTGCCTTTTTTTTTTTATTGATACATTCACTTTGTCTACAGGGATTGCACAGGAATTTAGTCCAGTTTTTTCTCAAAGAAAAGAAGCAATGATATATTACTCTTAGGAAAAAACAGACAAAATTTGTAAGGAAAGTAGCTGGCTCTACACCACTTCCTCTCCTCACTCTTCTATAAAAGATAATTAAGCACGTGTCAAGAAACATTAGAACATCATCAGGTAAAGGATGTAAATGGAGAAAATGTTCTTACAAATAAAAAAATAAGGAGAGAGATATCTTGGGGGAAGGAATGAAATTTGAACGGGGGCTAATATGGCTCCCAGAGGTTTTTCCTATGAAAGCATTTACCTCACAGTAAGAGATATCACTCTCTCCCCACGTGCTCATTGGCAAGACCCACGTGACCAATGCTCACGCACTCCTGTGTTGAGGCAAAGGGCTCTACATTTTTAAGGATCAGAAGATGTGTGTAAAGTTTTTGCCAACTTCTGTTATCGATGTCCTTCAGGACAGGAACCATGTCCAAGCACAGAACCTGTCAGACAGTTGGCACTCTGTCAGGCCCCACTCTCTCCCTTCCATTCTAGAAGGAAGAAAAAGTCCTCTTCTCTCTCTCTTTTCACCACCCTTAACTCAGAGCAACCCTCAGTGACCGCCCGAACTTTCATGCCCAACTTCCCGACACCCAGAGGGTATGTCCTGTCCTCCTCTGTCTGTCTGCCTGGGACCCCTGAGGCCTCTCCCAGGGGAGACTGACCCTCCATCTCCTGCCCACTGGCTGCTGCCATCCACAAACAGGGCCCTATGATGGGAATACTGCCTTCTCTGAGGCTGTCCTCACCCTCCCCACCACCCACCTGGCCCCACCAGCAGAGGGCTGGGCTCCTGGACCACCACCCTCCTTAGCTGCCCTCCAGACAGTGCAGCCCCTGGCATGTTGGCTTTGTCCAGACCCAGCTTCCCTGCTGCTGAGCTGCGTGCTGGCATCTCCTGGCAGGAGATAGGCGGCCCAGGAAGAACTGTCGTCTGCAGCAGAGGTGTCCCTCCCAGCTAGCTGGGAAATATGTATGTATGTATTTATTTATTTTTAATTTTTAATGTTTTTATTGATTTCTTAGAGAGAGAGGAAGGGAGAAGGAGAGAGAGATAGAAACACCAATGATGAGAGAGAATCATCCATCAGCCACCTCTCACACGCCCCCAACGGAGATGGAGCCCACAACCCAGGCATGTACCCTAACGGGGAATCGAACCATGACACCCTGGTTCACAGGTCCTCACTCAACCACTGAGCAAGACCGGCTGGGAAAACTGGGAAATTTTGAGAGCGAAACATTATGCTTTAAGAAGCAAAAAGGATTTTTTTTTCCGACCCTGGGAGGGTATGTATATGTATGAGAAATCTAAAACAATTAAATTGGTATGCAAATAGTTCAAAAATCTGCAAGGGGCTGACAGAAAAGATTCCATAACCTTGAAATAGATCTCAGAACACATGAGCACTCACTATAAAATGAGAACAGGAGTAAAGCGTGGAGGTAACGCGCGGGCTTTGGGATCATATCCACACAGGCTCAAGTCCCAGCTCTCCCATTTGCCACCGTGTGGCTGTGGACATGTTGCATAACTGAATCCCACTTTCCTCATCACTCATGGAAATAATTAACCCTAGTCTATACTCATGTGATAAATTATTGGTGTGAGGATTAAATAAGAAAACGTGAGAGGTCCTGAATAGCATGACAGGCACCCAGTGTGAGCACTGGCTGCGTGGAGTGGGGCTTTGCTGTGAGATTTGAATCCAGGTTCCACCACTTGTAAGTGTGAAAGTCTCGGTCTCAGCTTCAACAACTGCAAAATGGAGAGAATGGCTACCCTTATGGATGTAAAGGTCCCAACAGGATGGCATTAGACAGCTCCTGCATTTGTGTGTTTGCAACGTGAAGGATGAAAAGTTCACCTGGCGTTTGACTGCGAGCAGAGTGAACTGTGAAGATGATGGCGGAAGCCTGGGTGCACCTGCAGGAGCTTGCCTACACCTGCAGTCTGGAAGGTCCCCAAGCAGTGTGGACCCTCACCCTCCCAATGCTCATTACCCACATCATTTGCCCATAAATCTGGCCACGTAAGGGCTGCCTGTAAATGCAGATCACTCCGCCTGCCTGCCAGGAGATGCTAGACATTCTCAGGGTGTAACCTGGGCTGTCAATGGAGGTTGAAAGAGGCAGGACAAAGAAACAGCAATCAAACTGCTTCCGCATGCAGCAGGTAATTACAGAATCTGCTAAATTACAGTGATTAGGCCTTGCCGAGGAGAAGTCAAAAGAAGTCTCCGGCAACTTTATAGGTGGGAGGGGGAAAGCGTAATTAAACAGCTCCTTGCAACTGACTTAATCTCTCCCTTGGAAAAAACAGCAGGCTCAGAAGGGAGGAGAGGAAGAGAGGGACAGGGAAGGAGATCCGGGGAAATCCTCCCACAATGGGGGCTGCCTGGGTCTTGAACTGGTTCTTGGGGAGTAAGAGTTGAAATGGAAGGCGGTGGCCTTTATTATGGAAATGGCAGACCTCCGTTGAGGATCAGGGCCTTTGGGGGAGGAGGTAGAGAGGGTACTGGGTTAGAATAGTCAGTAATATCCTGCTGGGGATGATTTGCATAAATACAGCCAAGCCAAGCTTTAGGTGGCTGTAGATTTTCTCTTGAAGGAATTATTCTCCTTGTGTCAAAAGTTCACCACCCCCAGACTCTGTCATTTTGGTATGAAATGTGCCATTTTTAGCCACCAAACACTGAAAACAAAGGCTGCTTTGCTGTGAGCCCATTTAACCAGCCAAGGTTTATTTGAAAACTAATTAAATTTAGATTTGGTACTGAACAGAATCCATTGCAGTTGTGGGATGGGGTGGAGTCAGAGGAGAAAGGCTGAAGGACTTAGACTGAGGCAGCTCGGCCTCTGTTCAGGACTGATTTTCACGTTCAGCAGGAGAGCTCTGCAGACAAGAGAAGAGCTTGCAGAGGTGGTGTTCCCAAGGGGAAAACAGTTCTAGAGGGACTAGTGGTGAACATTTCATGCTTGTGACCGTGGATAGCTTATGAGACTTTGGTAGGCCACATCAGAACAATGTGTACCCTTCCATATATTATTAAATGTGAATGACATAGAAAAGAAGAAAAGCTAACAGAGCAATATCTTCCCAAAGCTCCCATTCTGCCATGGTCTTACTCAGACACGTTTGTGGTTCCCCATTGCCCGCTGAATACAGCCCCATTTCCTTCTCATTAGGGAGTTAGCTTTAGTGTTGTGAGAATATGGGACTTGGAGTTAGTCTTTGCATATATAGAGACAGGTCCCTCTGCCCAAAACACCTTTTCTTCCTCCTCCATAGGGCTGTGTTACTCATCTATTAGCTGTGTGTGATCTTGATAATGACTTAACTTCTCTGAGCCTCAGTTTGCTCATCTGTAAAATAAAAAAAGATGCAAAGTCTTTGGGAAAATGAAATTCACCCACCTATGTGAAATGGCTTGAGACACAGCTGGTTCTCAATGAATGCTTGTGACAAAGTTCGTACTCCTAAGATGACCAGGAGAAGGGCAGGATCCTTACCAAAAAAAAAAGTCTTGATTTTCAGACTTGAAGAACATCTCGGATATTCAAAAGAGTGAACAGTGGGGATAGGAGCCCTTTCTTCTGATTGTGGCAATGATTAAAACCAGGCCTTTAGCAAAGGAAAATTCGACACACTCTAACCCTTCAGAGGCAGGAAGCTATCGTTAAAAGGTCACCTTCTCAGCCCAGACTTCATAGGGTCCAGGGGAAGGATATCAAATGGTTATGCTTTCACTTTGCAGTGTTGCCGAGAGGATTTGAGAATCCACAGGGCCTCATCTGTTGTTCCTTAAGCAAACATCTAATGTAATTTGAAATTTCACCTCATCATTTTGATGGCCGCCAGCAACTCTTCTCCCAACCTGCTAACACTCCCTTTTAGGGCACTTTTTGAGCAACCCAAAAGATGCCCGCTGTCCCTGGGTCTTCTCTGTCCACCAGTCCTGAAGAAAATGACAGAATAGGTTGTATGGAAGTGTCCTGCCCGGGATTCCTGATGTGCTTGCAAGGTTTCTTCTTCCCTCTCTCCCTTCTCCCTATCAGAAGCCAGTATGTGCTCAAGGCAAGCTACCGCCGAGTCCTAACAGAAGCCACAATACATATGAAAAGGAATATCCACAGCTCTGGAAGGAGCGTGGGAAGGAGGGGGTCAGCTATAGTGGGGAGTTGTCTGACTCCAAAACACACAGCCTAAAACACTGGTTTTCTCGGTTGTTAAATATACTATAAAAAATGAGCAGTAGAAAATGGGTAGTGGGTATTACATTTGCATCAAGGCATCTAAAAAATAAAGCAGGAAATATTTACTGGCCACTGATCCCACATAGAAGGAAGGAAGGAACAAAAAGACATTTGTCAGCCCCGACCGGCTTTTGGCAAATTATCATCTTCGTTCATCCTGACATAGCCAGTGAAGCAGGTGTTATTGCTCCATACAGAGTATCTGAGTGATTGGCCAGGGTCACGATGCTGCGAAGGGGCAAAGACACGATGTGACACGGTAAAAGGCAAGGGTTCGGAAATCAGACCCGGTCAAGTCCAGGCTGGATGTGCTTTCCTCCCCTTCCTAGCCGTATGACCTCAGGCAGCTTAACAGAACCTCTGGCCTCAGTTCCTTCATTTACAAATGACAATGATAATAGCAATACCTCTCTCCATAGGGCTACCTGGGGCGGGGGGGGGGTGCAGGTTAGTAGAATCATTTGTGTAAAGCACTTAGTAGGGCTGCCTGGCATACAGAAAGAATTTAATAAACACTAGCCATTGTCACAGGAAGCAGCACCTGCAAAGTCAAAGCTAGTGTTGACCTTGGACTAGGCCTCCTGCCTACATCTGGGGCAAAAGGCTGCCCAGTGATGCTCCTCTGGACGAGGGAGATTCGGTGTCTTCATTTGTAAGAAGGGGGTCAGACTCCCCTTAAGGGAAGAGGAGAGAAATAAAAGAGTATATATAAAGAACTTCACACAGTACTTGGCACCCAGCTGGGGCTCAGTAAATGGCAGCGATTATTATTAGTATTATGCACATGAAGGACTTTAGGAAATTAAAATGCTGCATAGAGTCAACATATTATTATTCATCTTACTATGTCTCCTTTGCGGGTCCTCAATGACGGCCTAATTAAAGATTAGCTAAGGTTACAAGGTTGGCTTTCCACATTTTCTTTTTGGTTCGGTCTTCAGTGCTGCTTGTAACTTTTATTCGGGCCCCAGGCAAGACATAAAAATACTCTCAAACACCCAAACACATTAAATGCCAATGAGATTTTGCAACATCTAAACCTAGAGAACACTGCTGCTGATTTGTTAAGTTGAAATCTCTGAAGCATTAAGAGGCCAAGGAAGTTTGCTCTGGGGCAGCGGTACAGGTAGCTTGGAGGGCAGGCAGACCCGAGCTGGACTCCACAGTGCACGTGTAAGCCGAGGGTCTCACAGCCTGCCCAGCCCCCAGGAGAATGAAGGTATGAATAGCTGCATCTGAAGAGAGAGAGCATTCTGCTCCTGGCAGGTGCTCAATAAATGTGAGCTCCTCTCTGTCCTTTGCTTTGCAAAAAGTTTAGGGTCTTCCATCGGACTATTTTTATTTACCAACTACAGACACAAATTCAAAATACCTTCTTGGGGAAAAGGGACAAGATTGGCTCACTGGTTTCCTACTGCAAGGATGCACTGGGACTTAAACCTTCCATCCATGTGAATTACGCTTGGTGATTTAAAAAATACCCATCACTTAAGCAGGAACTCAGGGTCTGCCAGGGAGGGCAGTTCCAGTACAAAGTCCTCGGGACAAGTCCATCTGGTGCAAATAAAGACCAAGGGGTAGAGGGAATGGGGAGATGCTGTAAAAAGACAAATCACGGCTACAGTCCCTGTCTTCACATGAGGGCTTTGATACTGGTTCCATTCTTTTGCATATTCATTTAAAAAATGTATATTTATTGATCTCAGAGCAAGGGAGAGGGAGAGAGAGATCTAAACATCAATGATGAGAGAGAATCATTGATCACCCACCTCCTGCATGCCCCCTACTGGGGATTGAGCCCATGATCCAGGCATGTGCCCTGACCTGGAATCAAACCATAATCTCCTGGTTCATAGGTTGTTGCTCAACTACTGAGCCACACCAGCCAGGCCACATATTCATTTTTTCATCTCCCACAAACCCATGGAATCTTTGAGTCTGGCGTGCTCATTCACAAAAAGGGAACAAAGTCCTAAGACAAAGACACAAACAAAATTCACAAAAAACCCCTCCACTATTGTCCCTCCTTGTTTCTGCATGTGATGAGCTGAGGGTTCTCCTGGGATCTGTCCCAGACTGTGTTTGGGGACGTTTCAGCCCTTCTCCGGGCCTCAGCTCACCTGATCTGCTTTTATATGAGTTCATAAAGTAGGCGGTGGGAGATGTGTTAATAGTTTTCATGAGGTGCTATGGCCCAAGATCTGGAGATGATATGAATTATGCTTTGTGCTAAAGCCTTCTTTATTGTCCTGGGAGGAAGAAAGTAGACATATTATATGTGTTTTCTTGGAGTAGAGGAACTTTTGATTTACTACCCAGGAGGGGGTTGTTTTTCATGGCCAACACTTATTTTGGTTCTATTTCATTATTGCTGTGCACTTTGTGAGCGAGGAAGTGTGCAACTTTTAAGAGTTTCTTGAACACTTGGAAGAAAGGAAAGGGGAGATGGGAGCTAAGCACCTATTAAGTTCCAGGCACCTTTTGCTCCTTGGATGGCAAGCCCATGATATCAGTTATCATGCTGTTCCCATTTTATAGGTAAGGAAATAGGCCCAGAGAAATAAAATAATTGGGCTAAAATTAATCAGCTAAACAAAAGTCTGTTTACCTATAAAGTTCCCACGGTTTGTGCAATTCGTGTATGTGTGCATAAAAAGAAAACCAGAAAAATGCTACTGAGGGTTGGGAAGACCTAATGAGTTTAAGTAAAGGGAACTCTCCAGGGCCACAGCATAAGGAGCAAACTATCCCATACACATGTGTCTCTGAAGGTGCAAAGAAATCACTGTCTTCTAGAACAGCTGATTGGAAAGATGACCCCAAACATGCAGAAAAGTATAAGATGGGGACCATCCATTTGATACAAATTCCAAAGAAATACATACTCCCTTTTAAGAAGATGATTAATATTTTTAATGCCCTAGGCTGGAAGTCAAGAGGTTTTACAATAGCTCTACAGAGCCACTTCGATAGAGGAGGTCACCCAGTATCCTCGAGCATTTCTTCCCCTTAAAATAATGGGGTACAATGAGATCTCTAAGGCTAACCCGCAGCTAAAGCTCTGTGACTCCATCTGTAAAATTCACTTAGTACAACAGCTCATTCCCCAGTGAGGGATAAATGAGGTGTTACCCGGCTGCCTTGTAAGTTTCATGCACATGTTTCATCTCCTTCAGCTAGAAGGTGAGTTCTGAGAGGGCTGGAATGTGTCTCTTGTCTGGCACCCAGCACATGTCAATAACTGTTGAGTTGACTGCAAGAATGAAAGAGGGAATGCATCTTATCTTTCCTGGTGCAAGAATAAAAGACATGGGCTGAGGAATCAGACTTGAACTTTAATATAGCTTCACTCTGAGTCTCATTTTTCAAGTTTATAAAATGGGATCCCATAGGGTTCTTTTAGCTTATTATCATCACCAAGTTAAGTGTTTTTATTGAAAGGTAGGCAAAAGAGAGAACAATGATCTCAAAGGATAAAGGGAGCTCTTTAATTCATATCTTGAATAGGCTAGTGGCAGCTGTGTGTATGTACCTGTGTTCACTCAACAAACATTTTTGAGGAATTGATAATCACTGGAAAGACACCATCAGAGAAAATATTCACTAAGTACCTAAATATACCACGTGCCCAACACTTTTCTGCACTAGCTTTAGGGTGTAGGAATTGTTCTTCTCATATTAACGATAAGAAAGTGATGCTCTGAGAGGTTAAATAACTTGTTGAAGGTCAAACAATGGGTAGACTAGCAGATGTGAGAAGATTGGAGAGTTGAACAAACTATAGGGAAAACGCTCAATATCTTGAGTATTTCAATGATCACTCCATGCTATTGCCAACCACAAGATAGAATGAGAAAGTGAGGGGGACAGAGAAGAGGCCACTTTAACTAATGACAGCACACAGGTTAAAATCAAGGTGGAGTTCAGTTATAAGGGGGAGATGGATGAAAAATTACCATATTTGCATATTCAAATGCAAAAAACGGGGGTTAATTAAAGGACTTACTCAATTAGAAAATGACATTTAAAGAATCGTTCAAAAATGATTCCCTTCTTACAAAACATCGAATTATTTCTCATTGTGGCAATGAAAAGAATTCGGTTGGAAATGGGCCTAGGCATCTGTGATGCTATTGTTCTCCAGCTGGTGGTGAGCCCACAGAAGAGCCTCTGCAATGGGAAAGGCAGTGACCTCAGGCATATGGGGAAGCTAGGGGGAGTTGGGGGGCACCTGCTGCTCTAGTGCAAAGGGATCCCAGAATGTTTAGGCCACGATTATGTCTGTTTGTTTGTTAATCCTCACCCAAGGATATTTTTTCCATTGATTTTTTTTAGAGATAATGGAAGGGACAGAGGGGTAGCAGGTAGGGAGAGAGAAACATGGATGTGAGAAAGACACATCGATTGGTTTGGGGCTGGGGATCAAACCTGCAACCCAGGTACATGCCCTTGACCTGGAATCAAACCCACGACTCTTTGGTCTGAGGGCCAGCACTTTAACCACTGAGCAAACCAGCCAGGGTTTTTAGTTTTCAGAATATAGAAGGAAGGGTTGTGCTATAAATACCCGTTCCTCTCCACTTTCAATGCCAGGCAGTATTCCCTGAAGTGGGTTTTGTTTTGTTTTGTTTTGTTTTGTTTTCCAGAATACAAGTCATGTGAGAATTTCCCAAGAAATTTCCATTGTCAAAAAGCTTTGGGAAACACTATATCATCCACATCCACAGTGCCTATTACCAAGTTCATGCCTTTGAGGACTCCTGCAGTAAGGCATCCCTTTAACATTTCCCAAATTGATTTCTCCATGGAACCCCTCTTTCAGGTAGCACCCAGTCACATCCTGCAGAGCTAGTTCTCTCTGGGGCACTTTAGAGACCCTCCTCTCCCACCTGGGAGACCTCATGGCGCAAAATGTGGCCCACAGCCCAGCTCAGAAATAGTGGCTGTGGGTGCCACGTAATGACATCACCGGGCTTCCTCTCGCTAGCGACTAGCTTCCTTTGAGTTTCTTCAGCCCAGGAACACGACTTGCTTTACAGCCAGGTGCAAACATTTTGCACTTTAACCAAATGTCTGTGAACTGTTTTCATGTGCCTTATCTCATTTGATTCTCACAGAAGTCCTGGAGTAGGTAGATAGGAGACTCAGTAGAATCCTATTTTCTTTTCATTAGCCAGAAAACGGAGATTTAGAAAGTTTAGAAACTTGACCCGACTGAAGAGAAGTAAGAAATGGTGGAACTTGAAAATGACTTCAGTTTTTCTCACTGTGCAGAATATAGTCAAACACTGCTGCAGTTAAATATTTCACCCTTTGTTCTCCCTATGTGATCTACAATAATAACATGCTTCATGTTGATATTTACTGCTGTGTTGCTGACAATTGCCTGAAAGAGAGTTGGGGTGCTTCACTGGGCTGGACAAAGTTTAGCTAAATCAGACAGCAGGTCTAATTAAACAAGTTTATCTATATATAAAGCTCTCGCTGGCACCAATCGCGTGTGTGTGTGTTTCCACCTGTCATTGTTGATTGTGAATTTGGTTGACACTTCTATTACAGAGAAAGGGCAAATAGTGATATTAAAATATTTCTTCTAATTAATTTCCTTTCAATGTGCACAAATTTGTGCACTGGGCCTCTAGTGTTAGAATAAAAGAAGATCCTGATGAAGAACCCCCTACATCATCTGATTGTCTCTTTTGTTGCTGGCAGAACCCCCATGGACAAGCACATCATCTGGTAACCACTATGTTAGCTTAAGACATGGCGGAGGAAACCAAGGAGGGACTCCACTCTCCGGCACTCTGTCAAAGCTACAGTGAGGGGCTTGGGGACGGCTGTAATAAAGGCGGCTCCAACCAAGCTTGGAATATAATCACCTATAGCATTGCCACACAAGGCTTTCCCTTGTTTTTATGGCAAAAACAGACATGCTAATTAAGCACAGAAATTGCATTCAAACCCAAAAGTCCATTTGGAATTCCCAGGTTTCTCTTCCGGCAATAACACCTTTTCCCAGTCTAGGTGGTAAACACATTTCCGTGCACCAACAGCTCTCATCCTGGGGCCGGATTCCACGGGGCTGCAGTGACGTTCTAGGAGCAGATGAGGGTAAGGGAAATCTCACACTGCCACGGCCCCCGGCCGGTTCCTTCCTCCGGCACTGCTACTTCAACTGGAACAGAGCTGGATTTTCCTGCAACCCTCAGTCCCCGGAGAATCACGTCTCCCTCCACACACTGCAGAGCTTTTCACGGAAAATGAGAAGCCAGAAGGATGAAGGATCTTTCTCCAATTCGGAGCTGCCCAGGTCAGGGCTCCTCAGTGGCTCTCCACTGCCTAATGGAATTAGGCTTAAACTTTTCAGCCCGCTCTTCTGTGTCCTAAACAAAGTGGTCCCGAAGGCCTTCCTAGCTTCTCATTGGGGAGGAAAGAGTGTGGGGTTAATCATTTCATAGCGATGCCTCACTCTCTTGTCCCTGGTGTTCTCTGGTCTGCTTGGAGAACTCCCATTTATGCAGGAAGCATCAGCTACAGCTCCAACTCCCGACTGCAGCCTCCCCGATCCTGCAAGACAGAATCCATCTCTCTTTTCCTACAGCAGCCTGTATTAGGTATTTGTAAAATGGTTTAGTAACTCCCTACCTCATGGCGTTGTAGGATTTAAATGTACATGTACATATACATAAAGCATTTAGAACATTCCCTAGCACTTGGAACAAACACGTCAGTATAATTGTTGTTGCTACTGCTATTGTTAAAAATAACCTTTTAAGAAATCTGCCTGTGTATTTTTATGGCCTCCTAGGCTATGAGCTCATAGAGGGCAGATGCCAGCTTCTTCTAAATCTCTTACCCTCAGCACCTAGCACAATGCCTGGCATATGCAGGAGTGAAAGACATTAATTTTAAAGAAATAATTGGGTTTTTTTTTTTTACACTCAAGTAATGTTTTCATTAGAAAATGTATGAAAGAGAAAAGTACAAAGAAAAAACACACAACAAAACCTATCGCGGCCACAACACCCAGTAATAACTGCTGTTAACACTCCCTGGGTAAGGGAAATCTTACACTGCCACGGTATGTGGCATAGGTACATGTACACTTATCAAATGAGTTCGTACTGTATAGACAGTTTTCTATCCAACTTTCCCCCTACTTAACATGATACTGTAAGAGGTTTTTTGTATTTTTAAATATTATTTGAAAACATTATTTTAATGGCTAGCTAAACTTCATCATAGGGACAGAGATGTTATTTTTACCAACTTTCTATTATTGGGCATTCAAGTCATTTTCAGTTTTTCTGCTTTTGAAAATATTTCTTGAGGTGAATTGCAAGCTCTGCCAAAGGACAAAGTCCCAGATTAAACAGAGGGAGGGAGTGGCGGTGCATCCAAGAAAAGCGGAGGGCAAATCTCTGTTTCCTGGAGCTGGTTTAAGCGTCTCTTGGAAGGACTAGCAGACACGCACGGATGAGTTCACTCAAGAGGGGACCTGAGAGTGGGCTCAGCCTGAAGTCAGCCTCTTCCCCTCCCATCCCCCTCCACTCTTGGTCCCATTAACATTCCTCCTGGGAGAAGGCAGATCCAGAGGACAAACAGGCATTGTTGGGACTCAAGGGCCCTGAGAATGGGCCCTGTAACCTGAGCCCTACCAGCTTGGACTCGGTTGGGCAGGTCACCCTGGGGACACCCTGGTGACAGATGAAAGTGCATCTCAGAGGCCTGGATTGTGTTTCCAGGGCACAGGTGTGGGGGGATTATCTTTCTGACAAGCCAAGCACTTACCCCAATCTCTACAGCTGCTTTCTCTGCACTCTGGTCCTCGGCCTACCCGAAATAGCACCCTCAAGCCATTCTCTGTGAAAGCCAAGAGCTGTCTTCGCCTGAGCCCCTTTGCCTAAGAATAATCAAAGACCCTGACAAATTGCCTCACTTTGTCCAGTGAAAGAGGCAGCAAACCTCCTGCACTTTGGGTGCCCGGGCAGGCGTGTCCCTCAAGCCAGTGGAGCCATGGAGCTCTCCCTTCCTGGGCCCCTCGGTATGGTGGGCGCAGAGACTTTGCACCACAGCAGCGTGGGCTGGCCACCCACCTGCTACCTGACCTTAGGCGAATTGCTCCATCTCTCCGGTGAAAAGGGAAGAATGCCATTGTTCCAGAATTGCTGTGCTAATTCAATGAGACAAGAGACACAGGAGCACTTAGGACCACAGGTGCCTAGCCGAGGTGCTCCTGTAGAGGAGTGCGGAGCTGTGAATGGGGCCGGGCATGTCTGAGGACACAGAGGCACACTGATGGCTGGCAGGTGGGCCCCCATGCGAAGGCCTAGGGATCTGATTAAAGCACTCGGCCAGGCCGCCAGGGGCGGGTGGGAGTAGGAGTGTCCAATAGGGAAAGGCTGTTCTGTTCAGGTCTTGTCATGACCTATCCATTTGGATGTGACTTGGAAGTGGCCCGGCCTCAGGGCTGGGAGGCAGGCAGGCAAGCCCTGGCAGGGTGCCAGCTGGGATCCCCCTAGAAGCAGGTGCTGGGGCAGGGCAGACATGGAACATGGACCACTTGGCTCTTGGCGCCCACCCCAATGTGTCGTGCAATCCAGAGCAGGCTCTCCCCGCAGCCCGCCCGAGGCTGCCCTGACTCATTCTCACCTCGCAAAGCTGTCCCTGGAGCGGGCAGGGAGCTGGCTGTGACAGAACACAGGCTGCATTCTTGGCCCGTCTTTAGCCAGATTTCTTTTTTTCGTAAGAGTCAACATTTTCTGAGCATCTACTATGTGCCAGGCACTGAGCTTGACACCTTTGTGCACATGATCTCATTGGATCCCCAAAACAATCCTGTGAAGGGGTTCCTCGCATCCCTGAGCACATACACATGGAGACGTGTGGTGCTGCCAGGACAGCCCTGGAGGGCCTTGTGGGCTGAGAGGACAACGCTCATCCACCTCCCACTTCTCAGACTCCTTATTTGCTCTGTGGGCAGTCACGGGGGTCCATCCTCCCAGAGCCTGTGGGCGAAAGGATGGGTTCTTCTTGCGTATAACACACTCCAGGCTCCCTGCTCATCTTTTCGCAGATAACTACCTACCAGAATCCCGTAAACACCTCCCCGCCTCGAGGCACAAATGATTATCCCTATTTAGCAAAAGACAAAATAAGACTCAGAGAGGGAGATAGATGGTCCAATGATACGGAGCTACAAACTGTATACGCAGTGCTCTGAGGCGGACTGGCTGACTCCACAGCCGGTGCCTCTCCTCAGACCTGGGTGTTTCCGAGAGAAGGCCTGAGCGTGCTCTGGGCTCCAAACACAGTGGCGGTTCTGACCACACTTTCTGATCCCACAAAACTCTCTTCTCAAAAGCTGGCATACACCCCTCTAAGGGCCTTTCGGTCACTCTTTCTTCCCATCCCAGAAATGTGCATCTGCTGCTGGTCCCAATGAAGGGAACCTCAGCTAAAGATCCTTAGTGAGTGTGGACCTTTCAGTCAACAAACAGCTGTTCCCAGTCTGCAGGGGGCAGCCCCCCAGCTGGGGCAGGGGCCCTCCAAGCGAGGGGGTAATATCACCTCCCCCCAACTTTTGGACAATTTTCAGTCCTGGAAGAGGCATGTATTGAAGGATCTTTTTTTTTTTAAATCATTTTCTTATTTTTCTATTACAGTTGACATATATTCTTATATAAGTTTCAGGTGCATGTCCCAGTGATCAGATATAACTTACTAAATGATCATCCTGATAAATCTTGCACCCATTTGACACCATATACAGTTATTAGAATATTATTGACTATATTCCCTGTGTTGTACTTTACATCCCTATGACTATTCTGTAACAACCAATTTGTATTTTTTTAAAAAAATATATTTTTATTGATTTTTTACAGAGAGAAAGGGAGAGGGATAGAGAGTTAGAAACATCAATGAGAGAGAATCATCGATCAGCTGCCTCCTGCACACCCCCCACCGGGATGTGCCCACAACCAAGGTACATGCCCTTGACCGGAATCGAACCCGGGACCCTTAACCGGTTAGGGCCAATTTGTACTTCTTAATCCCTTCACTTTTCTCACCTTCCTACCCACCCAAACTCCTTCCCATCGGGCAACTGGCAAAATGTTTTCTGTATCTACGAGTCTGTTTCTATTCTGCTTGTTTATTTTATTTTATTTTTTTAGATTCAATTGTTGGTAGATATGTCTTAAAAAATGTCCCAGCCATGTTCTTGTTCATATTTTTTATCTTTTTTCCTTCTCCTTCTCCTTCTTCTTCACTGTAAGGATCTTGATTCTTGAAACAAGTGAGACAGAAAAGGAAAGGAACCCTGGTGTGGAGGTTGAGGGTTTGGGGATGGGTATGCCCACCTGTCTTATCTCCACAAACGCAGAGATGTTCAGCCCAACCTGCAAATGAGCAGGAAGCAAGTCCAGCTCCTTTCTACCCTCATCTGCCCCTTTTTGTAGATTACTTCCTCTGCTTCAAGCAGGAGACATACACGCTCAGCAAACACACATCATTTCATTGCCTGTTATAACTTCTCACCTGTCCAGGAGGATAGTGATTTTTAAGTCATATTTGAAAATCTTTTTTTTTCTATTAAAGGAATATACCTAGATCTCTAGTGATGGCGTATTCAACCTGCTTGAAAGCCTTGACAATCCAGGGGTGCTCCTTTAATGCGCAAAAACCAGAATAAATTAAGGGTAACAGAGGGTAAGGAACTGTTAGTATTCTCTGCTACCTTGTACTTACAATGTTCCCATGTACTAAATATTCTGTTCACCGAGGATTTTAGAAATAACATCCTCTGTGTGCATATAGCTTTTTGGGGAAGCACCTAGAGCCCTTCGGCACGCTCCTGGGACCACCTTCCTCCGCTGCCCTCTGTGTAGCTCTCATACCTTCATGGGCTGCCTCTCACAGGAGCCACGGCACAGGCTGGGAGGCCAGCAGAGCAGGTGGTCTTATTGGTCCTTCTCAGACAAGGAAAGTGAGGGCCAAGGAGGGAGAGGGACTTCCCAGTGTCACACGGATATTGGGGGCAGAGCTGGGATTGTAAGTGACCTGTGGTGACTCCAATTAAAATGCTGAACCTTCAACGATGAAGCAACTTGGGGTTGCTTAATCCTGACTCAAGCAGAAAAAAGGAAGGACCCCCATTCTGGTCCACAGCTTCCCACCCATCTCTAGTTGTCTTTGCCAAAAGAACCAGGCCAGCAGAAATTGTCTCCTTTGCCTGACACACAGATGTCTGGGCACTGGGCTTTATCTGAAAGAACAACCTGTAGCCTTGCTTAAAATTGAGCAAATTCAAGTTTCTTCTCATCATCAGTGTCCTCCCAGCCCATCAAACCCCTCATAGCTTAAAGGGCTAGTCAGAGAGACAGCCTCACAGGGCGGGAATCACAGTGCATTTTCATCATCCGTCTGTAGGTCTGCAGGGTAGGGCTGTTGATGTCAGCTGGCTGCCCTTGGTCTGTCATTCCTCGTGCTCAAGAACAACATTTGAGAGACAGGCCTGGCTATCGGGAGTCTTCCTCATCTCAGATTCAGTATGAATTGAAGCATCTCTGTTCATCGAATGCTTCATTTGCTAGGTGCTGGGCTAAGAGCTTTTCATAAAGGGTGCTGATTCCTCACTCACCTGCTGCGTTGGGTTACTACACCCTATTATACAGACAGAGCTACCCAGGCTCAGAATGGACAACTAACCTGCCTGGATCACTGCCAGGAACTGGCATAGCTAGGATTTGAACATAGGCCTATGTGACTTCAAATCCTATCCACATCCTCCCTCCGCCCCTTATACCAACAATTCTTAATAATAGAATAAATTCAATTTCTTTCCCTGTGGCTTTCCATGTAATTTCTCTTCCATTGAGAACTGCACTTTGACTATTCTATCTAATAATAGACAAAGATGCAAATTGACTGACCTTCACTACATCCACCATTGACTAGTCAGAGTGATATGCAAATTAACCACCAACAAAGATGGTGGCTAATTTGCATATACCCGTTGGGAGCGAAGACTGAAGACATCGTAGAAGGAAGCCAAGCAACGGAGCCGAGGTAGCGGAGACGGGCGGGAGAGAAGTGGCAGAGACAGGCGGGAGAGAAGCTGCAGAGAAGGGCGGGGTAGGAGCGGCAGAGAAGGGCAGGGTAGGAACGGCCGAGATGGGGGTGAAGCCCTATTCTTGCAGGAATCTTCCTGCAACGGGTCTCTAGTCTATATATATAAAAGCCTAAGCAACGGTCCAACAGTCTGACCACCAACCGGTAGCTTTGACATACACTGACCACCAGGGGGCAGACGCTCAATGTAGGAGCTGCTGAGCTGTGGTGACTTGACAGCTGCAGTTCTTGGGTGACACACCTGGAACCAGAGAAGAGGGAGACCGCTGGGGGATATTGGAGAGCCGGTTTTGGCCTGATCCCTGCAGGCCAGGCTGAGGGACCCCACCTGTGCATGAATCCGTGCACCGGGCCTCTAGTCTTTTAGATAAAAACAAGTAATTTTTGTAAAACTTTTCTACATGATCAAATAAGATAACTATTCTTTACAGATCTCACTCACTTTGTGTACAGGCCCCATGCAATCAATGCCCACACACTCACACAGGGCAACCCTGTGATAAATATGACATATCAATAACCAAGAGACTAAAGCTCAGAGAGGGGAACCAATGTGCCCGAGGCCACACAGCTCCAGGGTTCAGACTTCCCAGCAGCAATAGAACCCTCCCAACCACAAAATGCAAGGGCTTCTGTGTTTGATTGGATTGTGGTCTGGTTGGAGGTGGGGCGTAGGATTGGGGTTGGGGTGGAGCTGGGAGCCGGGCCAAGGGCTGGAAAAGCAGAAGGAGACTGAAAAGGTTTTATTCCCAAACACTGCCTCCCTAGAAAACTTGAAACAGAAAGGTCTGCCTTTACAGTCCGGAGGAGTTTTTCATGTTTCAGCTCATGCTGAATTGTTTTATGCGTTAGCTATAAACCTCAGCAGAGGGGGTGCAGGGGCCAGGCTGGCCCAGCTTTAACTATGGCCGCCGCTGTAAAGCTCGGGTTACGAGGATCACTTCTGGTGCCAAGGCAGTTTAACAAGTATGAGTGCACATAATTCGTTCCAGTTGTCCTGTCTCAGCACAGAAGGGCTGTTTCTGGGGTGGGGCTCCGCACACTCCCGCCAATGTGGTTCCCATTACGGGCTCCAGGGCCTCGCTGAAGCCCGCTCCACGCCCAGGAAGGGCCTGTTTTATCACAACTGCTGACCTGTCAGTTCTCTGCGGAGGTTCAGAGGGTTTCTACAGTCCGAGCTCTCGAAGAGGGGGAGGGTGGATCTTGCTAAAAAAAAAAAAAGAATAGGACCACATCTCCTCCATGCCAGGAAACCTTTCCAAAAACTAAGTTGCTCTTGTCCAATCGCTCTCCAACTTAAGAAAAATTCCCCCCACTTTATATTCTGAAAGCTTTCAACCCGACAAGAGTAGTACAAAAACACACCCACATACTCTTCACCTAAATCTGTCCATTGTTAATATGCTGGCGCGTTGCTTTCTCTCTCCATATGTAAATTTTTTTTCTGACCATCTGAAACACCGTTGCAGACACCAAGCTGCTTCGTTTACATCAGCGGCCATTTCCTAAGAGTAAGGACAGGCTGCCATTGAACCCCAATATCATGACCACAACTAAGAAAAGGAACAATTCTTCCATAATATCACCTCACATACACCATATTTAAAAATCTCCTTCATTTTCCCCAAAATGTATCTTCTGTATAGTCTTTTTAAAAAACCTTAGACTCTAATCAAAATTCAAGTATTGCATTTGGCTGTTATTTATTTATTTATTTATTTATTTATTTATTTATTTACTGTCTCTTTTAATCTAGAGCAGCCTCCCACCCACACCAAGACTCCCAATTTCTTTCTCTTTTTTTGTTGTTGTTGTTTTTCATGATCCTAAAGGCCAGTTGCCCCACAGACTGTCCTATATTCTGGATGTGTCTGATTGTTCTCTCATGATTAGACTCAGGTAAAATATTCTTAACAAGCACATCTCGTGTGTGATGGAATGTACTGCTCATCTGACTACTGTTTGATTACTTGCTAAGGTGATGATTGAGTCCTGACCTCCTCACTGTAAAGGAACCTTTATCCCATTGTAATTAGCAAATAATCCGTGGCGCAAAGTACAACCACAGAGACTCAGTTATCTAAACCGTGTCTCTCCTCTCTCATCTTCCCTCCATCCTCCTCTGGATTTTGCCTCCAGACCCTGAAAATGTCCTTGTCAAGGTCACCATTAGCCATCTAGATACCAGCGTCAGTGGCCCCTTTCCACATATGCATTCTTGAGTCCCCGGGCCCCATTCCTGTCTTATTCCTGTAAGTTCTCCATGGCCTGTCTCAGTGTTTGGCACACAGTAGGTGCTCAAGAAATCTTTGTAGGATGAATGAATGAATACATACACTGAGAGAAAAATCGAAATTGGGAATCCAGCCCCGCCACTCTTTATACAATGCAAAGCTTGATTTTTTTCATACTTTGAAAAAAATGTTTAATATTCAGAGTGTTCTTTAAACAAATTATTACTCTGAAGCAAATGCAGGAAACCCACCGAAGGAAGCTACTTCGGCTGAAGCAGGTGGTGAAGGCCACATGTAGTGAGAGGGCTTGGGGAGGTCAGAGAGGTTTAAGAAGGAGGGACCAGGGTAAATTCTGATGGGTCCTGCCCACTGGTTTAAGAAGTGTAATCTGTAGAGTTAGGTTCCGATAGTGAAAGGTGAGGGTGGGAAATCAGCCTGGTCACTGGGACCCAATGCATTTGGGGAGGGCAGAAAGCAAGCTAGGAAAGCATTTGCAGTGTGGGGTGCAGGGTCACCCGCGAAGTCAGGAATTAGCTCTTGTCCCTCTCAATCTCGGTTTCTGCCTCTGAAGTCCTTTGTCATTCTAATCCTCTTTGAGTCTTTCTCCCCCATTAATCCAAGTGTTTCTTCTTGCTGGGCGGGAGCCACGCATCACTAGATGAAGAGCAGGGTTACCACTGAGTGGAAGGGGCAGGGGCCTCCCAGGCTCTGAGGGGCTCCGGCCATTTGCTGAGTGATTCGGTGACCTGAGAAGCCTGTCCATTGTCCGGGCTTTAAAGGGCCACTGCCCCTTACTATTAACCCACCTCAGGACAAAGGCCATCACCAGCTCAGACAAATAAGCTGCTTAGCCAGGCCTCATGCATCATCTTGTCACCCACACAGGGACCCAACAGGGGCATCTTAAAAGAGCGAGGAGCCAGCGTGCAACTCAGCGGTTTCCATTCAGGGGGATTCTGGCCAGGGGCCGGGGACTGCGGCAGGAGGGTGGGGTGCTGGTGAAAGAAATCTCTGATCTACTGGGGAGGCTTCCTGAGGGTTGTCAAGAAAGGGGGAATGATGGCTGTTAGAGGAGAGAAGGGGGCCTGGTGGGGTGAGAGGAGGAGGGGACCAAGCACACCTGGGATGCAAAATGCCACTTACATCTTGGGATCTTGGCCAGGTTATTGTACCTTTCTGAGACTCAGTTTGGTAAAACAATAAACAAACGAACAAAAAATCCAATGATAACAGTAACAGCGGTTGCCATTTAAGACTTTATACCAAACAGGTCCTCGCTAAGCACTTCTCATACATAATTTCACACTGAACTCGAACAACATCTGTGAGGTAGGTGTTATTATTACCTCTATTTTACACACGAGGAAAAGTGGAAACTCAGAGGTTAAATCGTTTGCTAAGGATCTCAGCCAGTAGCGAGGGAGCCAAAATTCAAGTCCACCCGAGTAACTCTTCTGCTCTAGAGCCCACCTGCCTACAGTTCAGTGGGAAAGGTGTGGCACCTGGCCCAGCACCTGGCGCCCTGCAGGTGCCCAGTGATGGAATCTGCTCATCTGTTGCACAATCCAAGGTGGGCCAGGCCCTCATGGGCTCCTGGGGCCCTGCCTGCCACCACGGACCCCTCTCAGTAAGCTCTGAAATTAGTGGGACACTGAGCAGCAAGCCTATCCTTGGGTCCCAATGCTCCCTCCATCTCCCACCTTGAACCACAGGAAAAGTGAGACTCTGAACAGGCTGCCCCCTGAGAGTGGGAGGAGGCAGGGTGGAGCAGGGCCTGTGTCATTTTAGCTGTTTCTTTCTTTCTTCATAATATATTTTTATTGATTTCAGAGAGGAAGGGAGAGGGAGAGGGAGAGAGAACATCAATCATTGATTGGCTGGCTCTTGCACTCCCCACACTGGGGATTGAACCCACAACCTGGGCCTATGCCCTGGCCCGGAATTGAACCATAACCTCCTGAATTGTAAGTCGAAGTTCAACCAATGAGCCACGCCAGCCAGGCACTAGCTGTTTCTTCATAGAGAGGAAGACAGCCTTGCCTTCCACCATGCCCCTGTGGCGGCAGCTCCTGGGGTCCCCTTCACTTGCCCCCTGTGCACATGGCCACACATGGGGGGCACTGCTGACTGCTGATCAAAACTCTACAGCAAAGAACCCTACACAAAGCACACACTTTAAAAACATCTGCTGAATGACTGGACATTTCAGAACTAAATGCTGCAAAGCCCACATTAGGCTGAGAGAATTTGGTTGCGCACAAACACATGACATGCGAAGTATGAACATCTAGGCTTCTCCTTATGCCAGAGAGGCCGTCTTCACCTGCTCGGCTGCCATAAGGAAGTACCATAGACGGGGTGGTTCAAGCAACAGGCACTCATTTCCCATCGTTCTGGAGTCTGGGAAGACAAGTTCAAGGTCCCAGCAGGGTTTGGTTGCTGGAGAGAGCTCTCTTCCTGGCCTGGCTTGCAGATGACCACCTTCCTGCTGTGTCCCATGGCAGACAACAAGTGAGCTCTGGGGTCCCCTCCTCTCTTATGAGGACACCGGTTTCTTCAGACCAGGGTTCCACCCGTGATCTCTATGACCTTAATCACCTCTTTGAAGGATCTATCTCCAACACAGTCACATGGGGGTTACAGACGACTTTTGGGAGGCCACGGTTTGGTCCATAGCAGCCCTACAGACCCATAAAACTACAGCTCACTTCCGGACAGAGCCTGACTGTGCAAACATGCCTGTGCTCCTTGGGGAGTTATCGTCTTTCTCCGGAAGGGTCCCCACAACCTCCCATTTTGCAGTAGCCTCGGCAGCCCCCCACACCCTGGTGGCACTCGCCTGCTTTGTTTGCTTCATGAATCCCTGCGTTAGGGCAGAGCTGTTTAGGTGTCTGTCTCCCCAACAGTGCACAGGTGAGAGAAGGGCCTTCTATTCTCCCTGGGCCCTGGCACATAGTAGGTCTTTAATAAAAATGTGCTGAACTGAATTGGTTCTAAAGGGTAAACAAGCTTCATCTCTTCCCATATCACTCCAGATCAGAACGACCTTTCCCTGTTCTCACTCTAAATCAATAAGATTTCGTTGTGTTCACAAGCCTTTGCTCCCAGTTAGCTTCAGATATTCCTGGCAGGCCCTGCCTTGGGCATGGGGAATGACCTCCGTCCCCTCATGAGCGGTGTCAGTTTGCTGTGGCCATAGCTCCTAGTGGGGGCACAACAGCAAGCAGCAGCAAGAGAGGGTGGGAGGGCCTCTGTGAAGAAGGGCTTCAGCAGCTCTGCTGAGGATGTAGGGCCTGAGCCCGCCAGCAGCGGGAATCCTGCAGGGAGTCACCCGCAGGGCAGCAGGATGGGCATCTGGGCTTTGGAAGGATCACCCTGGGACTGTGAGAGGATGGAGTAAAGGGAGAGGCGGGAAGCAGGGAGGCCAGCAAGGAGAGAAGCCTGGTAGCAAACGCTTTGGTTAAAGGGAGCAGGATTGTACGAAACCAGCTAATAAGGAAGTATCAGCTCAACGTCCATTTTACCAATAGGTAAGTATCAGCTCATTCTCAGGATGACAGCAGCAAGAGCTCACAGCCTATATTGTGATCAGGTGACCTCCTCGCCAACTAAAAACACACCCCATTCTCTGCCAAAGATTACAGGGGAGACCTGTAAACACGGAGCCCCCATTCTAGTCTCAGTGTCTTAGATGTTATTCCATCACAGCTTTGAAACAACCCCAGACTGCTGTTCTTATCCCCCATATTACAGAAGGCGACGCTGGCGAGAGGTGAGCTCAGGTGAGGTCATCTAGCTAGTGGGGAGGGGAACCAGGTTCACATGGGGTGCATGTTCCCCCACCCCCAGCCTCCATGGCAGCGAAAGAGGGATTTCTGGAAGTGCAAATATATGTATTACTGTTCTTAGCCTGGCAGCAGCTTCCTGGAGTTATTTATAGAAATATGATCCCTTCAGGAGAGCGGGAGTGAAGCCTAAATGAATTACCAGCCATTTTCCTCTCCTTTCAACTCTGGGGGGAAGGCCAGCTGACCAGAAGGAAAAGGCATCACGGGGTCTCCTCCCCGGGAACTGTGGGGAATGGAAGCAAGGCAGAGCCCCAGCTAAAAGGCCCAGGCCCAATTTCCAAGACCCCCTGCTATGTTTGTTTAGCTGAGGCCTTGGCTGGAGCCCTGATCCTAAATCTCTGGGAATCACTAGGGAGGGGGAGGGGGTTAAAGCTCGGGGCTCCAATACAAAGCTGTTAACTGTTGTACTTTTCCAAGCCCGGACAGTGGGAGTATAGGCATCTGCCTTCCTTCCAGAGATATCTGTCCAAAAACTTTTGGTTTCCAGAAGAAGAATAAGGAAACTAACACTCCTAGTGCGCCCATTTTTGTCACAATCGCTATGTTAGAAGCCTTAACCATTTTTTCTCATTTACACAACAATTTTGTGAAACACTATTAAAACCAATACCCATTTTACAGAGGGGGAAACTGAGACCCTGAGAGTTCAGTAGCTTGCTCCTGGCCACACAGCACAGCAAAGACCTGCAGACCTCCGTAACCTAGCTTTCCCCCATGGCTCCACACTATGCTGGCTCTGTTTTCCTTCTGACTTCAGTCCTTTCAGGCCTTTTAAAGAAGAGGGCGTGTTGTGTTTTTTTTTAGTTGTTTAATCTCAAACACCTATATAAATAATGGCAATTCAGAGGGAGAAGGAGGAGGGGAGACAGCAGAGGAAGGGGAGGGAAGAAGAGAAAGCCACATGGTTTCCTGGTCCAAACTGGGAGCCATTAAGCAGTAATGGGGGATCCAGCTGAGCTCAAAGCACCCAGCTCAGCCCTGATGACAGGGGCGGAGGGCAGGGGGCTGCAAAGGGGAGGGTGGGAACAGATACTCAGAAAAGACTACACTAAGGAAAGGAGAGACGGGTAGGTTCTGGGAGCAGCAAGAGATGTTTATTCTCAAGGTGAGCTGGCTGGGGGCAAGGGGGACATTAAAAGGCTAGAAGGAGCACTAGCAAAAGCCACGGAGCTGTGCATCCTATGCAGGTGATTTGGGGTGGCACGCGTGTGAACAGACATTAAATTACACTGAATCACGTGCAGGAGAGCTACCATTTCTCCAGTCCTTTTGATGATGTGGAGGAGGAGCAAGCCTCAGTTTGGTGCTAGTGTGTTTTTAACACCTAAGACTCCCCAAAGTCCCCATTTGACAAAGAGGAGCAAGTCTCCGCTCAGTGTCCTTGAGCAGGCATGATCTCACCAGAATGTGACAACCAGCGTTGGCTTTCGTTGTATTTGTTTTTACAGCTACTATTTACGGCAAGTGAATTGCAGCAGTAATACACAATTTCCTTGAAAAATAAATTCATTTAGGTGGAAAAAAAAAGAAGTTTGAGAAAGGAGGCCGTTTAAAGGGAAGTAAAGTAAATAGCCGTGTGGATGGACAGGCTGACGGTGACACCCAAAGGAATAAGCCGGTGGAAATGTTGATCTGCTTCTGTTCTCTCAGCGTCCAGAGGGGAAAGCTAGGGAACCAGAGGGCAAGGCTCTGGCAAAGTCACAGGGCCTGTGAGAGGCAGAGCTGAGCTGCCCCAGGAGCCAGGTCGGCTGCCCCAGGCCAGAGGTGTCCAGGCCAGCTCAGGCTTGGGTTAGGGTGAGGTCTCTCCAGGTGAGGTTTATAACCCCAGCATTGCGCTGATGTGGATGGTGGCCACCTTGCAGGTTGGACTGACCTGCTTCTAGGCTGTGTGGTCAAAGGGGCAGCTCCGTGCCAAGCTGCTCGCCTCTCTTACTCTGCCCATTCCCTCCACACCGCAGTCTCACAATACTCCACACTTGGCCAGCCTCATTGCGCTGCACTGGGGATCCACAGGGACGACGGATGTGAACGTGCCCTGGGAATGCGAGGGCTGCGCGAATGTTAGTTACACTAACCTCCCAAACTCTCCTTGGCCTCCTTCCAGGCGCCTCTTCAACAGTCTGGGCCCTGAAGTGTCAGGAGATGCTTTAAGATGTCGTCTGGTGTCACAGGGCACCGTGGAGCAGGCCACTGACATTTCAGCGGGGATACAAACCAGGCTCAGTTTCCAGATGGAAAAAACCCGGACACACGGCTAATGTGCCTTCCTCTGGGGGTGGTCTAGGAATTCCTAGATCCAATCAAGCCATGCACCAAAAAGGTTATTTTTGTACCTTTTAATGCCATGGTATTTGGGGGAAATTAGTGGAAAAGGAGTTGCAGAGAGTCTACCCATTGTGTCACATGAGTGACTAATTAGAAGGCCCTGTTTCTCCCAGGCCATTCGATTACATTAATTCAAAATGTGACCTGTTTACTTTGCAAGGTCAGGAAGAAGCCTTACCTCCTAGAAAGCCAATGTGGCAATTAAATTAGAGTCACCAGAGTTTGCCTGGGGTAATGTATGAAAAAGCCTGTGTAAACCGTACCAAAATAGAAGTGAACCCTGTGTGGTTGCCCCCAATTATGGGGACATAATCTCCTGTCCCTGGTGGGAGGCCACAGGTGAGGGAGGTACCTGGTAAGAGAGAAAGGGCACCGGAGTCTGGGGCTCTGCTTTGCATCTTGGCTCTGCACTTGGGTAAACTGCTCCAGCTCTGGGAGTCCCCGCAGTTCTATCATGTGTGTGGCTCATAGCACCCTTCCTGGGAGTGTGGTTGTGTGGGAGGGGCTGATGGAAAGGAAGAAGAGAGGAAATCAACTTTTTTTTTGGTTTTGATTTTAGCACCTACAGGTGCTCAGCACTGAAGATACAGCTGTGGACAAAGCCGACCTCAAGGAACTTGCAGTTGAACGAGGAAACCAGACCTGGGAATAACCAGGTCTCCAGCCTCGTAGAGGGGAGTCTGTCCAGAAGACAGCAGGGTGTCAAAGAACGAGGCTCTATACACCCTCGGGGGCTGTGGGGAAAAGTTCCTTAGGAACTCAGAGCTGCTGAGTTCTAAATGTTGGAGAATTAAGTACTTGGCCTTTACTCTCCTGAATTCCCAGGCCTGTGACCAGCCAGCCTGCTGCCACTGGCCCTCAGCCTCCCAGGTCTACAGCAGAGGGCACTTGGCCTTTCCAAACAGTCTTAATGGATAAACAGCAAGTGCTTCTATACAGATTCCCCGTTAGCAACTTGCACCTGTATCATGCTCTCTAGTTGTCAAGTTACCTAGTTATCTCTGTAAGGGGGGCAAGTTACTACACTGTTCTGTGTTGTGATATCCCCCATTTTTAAAAAGCACAATTCATGATCACCATCCATTCGCCACCATTCCAAACCTCTAAGACTGGAAGTTTTATCAAAACTCTTTTGGTGGCAAAACCTGACCTTTACTGACATGAGGTTCAGAGTCTTATGCTTCTGTGCAGAAATATTAATGTTTGACTCTCACGGTTCATCCCAGCACCTTAGGGATATCAGGAAAAGTACAGTATATGGACTCTATTTTCTTTCTTATATTGGAACACTTCTGATTTCTGAAAAGTTTCATTGAAGGGATTCATACCCCATAAATTAGGTATCTATTTTATAGAATCTCTTTGCTTAGAATGCCCTTCATCCCTCATCTGTCTAGAAAACACCCACAAATACTTCAAATGCCACCATGAATGAATGAAAATAGGTGAAGAAATCAGGTGTTTTTTATTGGTTTGTTTGCTGTTGCTACTAGGAGTTAGGTGTTTCCCTAGATAGCTGGTATAAGAATTTATTGATTATCAGGAGTCCTTTGATGGAAGAGAGTTGAGAGAAGTGAACAAAATTGCCTGAAAACTTCACACACCCTAGTTAGGTCCTTTACTCTTAGAACTCAGGACACACTCAGACCCAAGTACCTGCAGCTGGCATGCAACATGGAAACAGGATCCATGAAATTCACAGTGAAAGGAGACAAAAACCTCGCCGGACCTCAACTGTAAGAAAAAGGCACAGTTTTGCCTTCTGACTTCACAAACTGACTTAAAAGAACCCTAGCCGACACCCCCAGGGGAATCTCAATTGGTTCTAAATTAAGTTGAATCTTCTGTTTTAAGAGCTCACTTTTTGGAGGCAGCTTGCATGCATAGCAGTGTTTCCCATCTAGAAAGAAAAATAAACACTCCTCCATTGGATTGGAAGTCAAAACAGTAAGCCCAGCAGCTTAAGACCCGAGAAAGTCAATGAAACTGCCAACAACAGTGGTGAACAGTGTGACCAGCCTGAGAAATCTAATCCGTAACGCAACGCAGGAAGGGCCAGTGCTCGGAGGAGAAAAGGTGTGGACAGCTCAGCATCCAGGCCCTGGCTCTCACCAAGCAGCATCAAAATGTAGAGTCTAAGTCGCCTGGTCTGATTTGAAACTCCTACAGTACGCACACAAACACAATGCAACGGTGCCACTCTGTGGTGTCAGACTGATCTGGGGTTCAAATCTGGCTCTAGCACTCAGTAGCTGTGTGATGTAGGGGAAGTCACTTATCCTCTCTGGCCCTCTATTGCTTTAATGAGACTAAAAGTGGCCATGTTACAAGGTAAATGGAAAGTTTAATTAGATTCAATGAGCTAAAACACCTCTGACACAGTGTGTCATAATGATTTGTGAGGTGAGTAATAGGAACCCAACAACTTGGAATTTTTTAAAAATCAACTTTTTGTTTTTGGTGGGATTCCTCTTATCCTCTCCAGCCTCCTACTAAGGAGAAGACATAGAAATAATAGGATCTGGCACTAGAAACAAAACAAAACAAGTTTAAAAAAAGGGAAAAAAATAAATACAAAACAGAGGAGTTCTGGAATCAAACAGGCTTGGGTTTGAATCTTTGCCATGCCCCTTAAGACAACGGAGATAGGAACCAGAGAAGTGAAGATAAATGGAAACTCAAATAAGATAATGTATACAAAGAAAAGACACACACACAGAAGGTGCTGATTACATATACATTCTCCACCCACCCCTACCTCACCTGGGCTTTGGGACAGCTTGCTCTGAGCTATTTATCCCCTGGCCCTCTTCCATATTAACCCCCAAGTTTTTAAAGCTCCTTTCTTTTAGAATTTGGATTAGAACAATTCATGGAACATTTAATATTTATTCTGAAAAGTTCCTATGTGGTAGGGACAAATACCTACTTAATCCGAATCACTTCCTTAGCTTTTCAACTGTGACCAGTTGATATTTTAGGGAAATCTTTCTTTATATATATCAGTGATTTTGAGATGGTTATCTTTGGGGGTGGATTAGGATTTTGATGCCAGAAAGAGCTACTTCCCCTGTTTTCTTTTCCGCAGGGACAATGCGGGGCTCTGTGGTGCCCCACGTGTTCTCCTTGCACTTTACACGGGGATTTTAGCGGGCGGTTCTGAGGCCTCCTGGACCAGGGGTTTCAGCCTTGGGCTGGAGTTGACACAGCTGTGGGCAGAGGGCCTCTGGGGAGCCACTGGAGAGCACAGCCCCAGCTTCTGGAAGGCTGGCTCCCAGAGGTCAGCCTTGCGTGCAGGGCGCTGAGTCAGCTCCCACCACAGGAAGCCCATCATTTTCACCTTTCAGAGGCCGCCTTTGTCATTTAAAGTACCTTCTGAATTAAGTCTCCGGGGGAGCAGGCTTCTCAAGGAACTAGAGCAATTGATCCGTTTAGTGTGGTCTCTAAAGCCTGAAATTAGTGGAAGAGGGTGGGGAGGTGAATATAGGGGAGGGAGATAAGGACCCTTATCACCTTCAGCATTTTAAAACTCCACAGCAACCTTGAAAGGTTTTCCCATTTCACTTATGGAGCAACTGGTGATCTGAGAAGTTAGGTTCTGTGCCCAGGGTCACATGTCTGGGACCTGGTTTCAGAAGGTTTAATTCTATGGCTTTTGCTCTCTTGACTACCATGTAGTTTTCCCATAGTCTGTACTGCTTGCTCATTCGTTCATTCATTCATCTATTCATTCATCCATTTAGTTAACGCTACATAAAAAGCATCTGTAAAGCCATGCTCCAAACTGTTAAAAATAGTTATTTCTGAGAGGAAGGATTACAAGAGAATTTCACTTTTTACCTTTCTCTATTATTTGAATGTTAAAAAGCATTGTTACTTTTATAATTGATAAAAATAAAGACAATCCCTTTAAAATAATTATACAGGTTTTTTTCCATGAAAAAAAATTAAACGTTGCCCTATAAACCATTATTGGAGCCACTATGCAACAGGGCCCACTCAACTTCCCTTGCTAGCACTGGGTACATGCCTGTCCCAGCAGGTCCTTTAGCTTATAGAAGATTTGGGAAAGTGGCAGGCAGGGTCCAGATGTGGGGTGAGACTCACTGGCACTCTTATGACCCACCAACCCCCAGAGCAGCAGACCATTAAGGACCCAGACACTCCCTTCAGGCATGGAACACATTCATTCCCAAGCTTTAGAGTGGCACTCTCAGAGCAAGGCCCCAGGGGAGAAATGCAAAGTGTCTCCCGGTCCTTTGGGCAGCAGGAGCACAGAGGAGCATAATTGAGCAGAAATCTGTAAGCCAAAGTCCTCCCATCTTCCCTGCACTTCAGTAATGCAATAATGTCGTCAATTTGCTGCAGAACTTGCAACAAAGTGATTGGTCTTGTTCAGTTAATTAGCAAAGGGAGAGATTAAGGACTTTAATCTCCTGCCTTTTACCTGCAAGGTTTATGTACTCAGAGATGAATAAAGAATTCATAATGTGTGTGTGTGTGTGTGTGTGTGTGTATGTATGTATGTATATATATATATACTAGTATGTTAGTATATATATTCCTCCCTTCTCTCCCCCTCCCCCCACCAAGCTTAAGAAGACTACTGGCAGGGACACCTCAGTCAGCACCGCATAACATCATAAAATCAGAATACCTTAGAGATGCCTTCATCATTGGCAACTGAGGAAACTGAGACCTAGAGAGGGACAGTGATTTGCCAAGGAAATGGCCACGGAGCTGGGACTGGAACACAGGGTTCCTCTCTCCCAGTCCAGGGTTCCTGTTTCTGCGCATAAGTTAAAACATAAGCCGCTAAAAGGTTTAGAGGAGCAGTGACACCCAACCACCAAAAGGGCACCTTCAGGGAGCACAGGGAAAAGGCTGTGAAGGATGGTGCAACTTTTGGTGAAAGAGAATGCTGGGCCTAATAATTTGTCAGAAGAGAACCGTCAAGGCCAAAGACCGCTCTGGTTTTCAAAGAGAGCGGAGGCTGTCCATCATCCCCCTCTTGGAGGCTTGAGTCCCTTACAGAGCACACTTATAAAGAAGTTGACTGGCCTCTGCTGGACACAGAGAGGGCAAGCACCTGGGCCCAGGTCACACAGCACCCAATCAGCATCTGTTGGCTCCTGGTCAGCATGGAGCTCTTTCACTGCCCCCTCACTCCCCACCCCCTACCCCCGCACCTCCCTCACTGACTCTCCCCAAGAGAGCCATAGCAGTGTGCTTACAAGAAGAGTGCTTATTATGGGCATAGGGATGCTTATGCCCAGTGGCTCTCTCTGCAGCCAGCATTCAGCCCTGCAGCTGCTTGGAACTCCAGGGCCCTCTGTCTCTGGGCAGTGGGGAACTGGGAAACTTGCAAAGCCAGCGCTAGAATCCAGGTAGTGCCCTTTCTCTCAGCTTTCCATGGTTAACCGGCACACTCTGGCACTGGTTTCTTAGGCAGGGTTGTGAGGAGGATTCAATGAAGCAACAAGTGGCGGGGCTGGCACAGTCCCTGGCACGCAGCAGGGAGCCAACTAGTGCTGTTTGAGTTTTAACCTTTCCTTCTTTTTCTGTGTCCATCTTTGTATGTTTGTTTGCCTCCGTCTCCACCTGATGTTTCTGTCTCCTTGTGTCTGTCCGTGCGCATCTGTCCATGCAGCTCTGTCTACCCGACATCTGTCATGAGGGTGGGGACAGCAGCCTCCCAACCCGCGCACACCCGGCAGCACGCAGTGGGGCAGGAGCGGGGCTACCTGAGCCTTGGAGCCGCGCCAGGCCCCCCAACAACCCCGAGCGCCCCATGCACCAGGCCCTTCCGCCCCTGCAGGCTGCCAAAGCAGGCACATTAATCAGCATCGCCAACAAAAGGGGGGAAAACCCCCCACAGAAGTTAGGAAGAAAGAGGGACTTACCGTTCGCTGCGACCCCCAGGCTGGCAGAGCCACTTTTAACTAAGAATGAATTAGGGACAAACTCTTCCTCAGAGTCTGAGTCCGGGGTTGGCTGGGCCACACCGTTGCCTAGCAACCGCCTCTGGCTCTCATTGGCCGGAGGGAGGGGGGCGGGGAGGGGGACTGCTCAATAGGGGTTGATGAAGCTGATGAACAATGCAAGGGAGCACCTGCGAACCACAAAGACAAACACAGACAGAAAAAAATAATGAAAATTGGTTTTGAGGCACACAGGAAGGGGGAGCAAAATAAAACACGCATCAAGGGGAGGGGGGCTCCCAACAGCGGAAGATCTACTGCACACGTGGCCCGGGGGCGGGGCCGATGTCTCTGGGAAACAAAGTTGGTGCAAACTCCTTCTGAAGAGCAGGGGACTCCGTGCAGAGAAGTCTGCAAAGTTTGGAAAGAGGGCACCCTCGAGAAAACAGGGGAGGCCCTTCCTGCTTTGCCTGTTCTCTAAGAGAGGCCTGAAAAGCTGGGGTCTAGTCCTGCTGGCCTTGCTATCTATCCAACAGCTGCCCCCCCCCCCGCCCCCCGCCCTCCCAGCCTCAGTGGCCTCACTGCAAGCTGGCCATTCTGTCATGTCACGGAACTGAAATGATGTTCTTATTAGTGGGATTTCAATCGGACATGCCTAAAACAGGTTCTGAGCTTCCTAAAAGGTAGAGAGAGCTGGAGAGAATGATCCAGCAACGCCCCCTCCCCGCTGGCATTCTAGGGCCTCAACACTCTATTGTTTTACTTTTCTAAGAATCTAACATGTTAAGATTCTTATCCTGGCACTCTCTGCAAACGCCTTGAGCGCAATAACTTGAGCAGTCTTTTTCACTTCTGTACCCCCAGAATCTAGCATAGTGCCTGGCACACACTGGGCACTAAAGATTTGCTGAATAGATGGATTCCTGGTGTCTAACATACTAGGATCCTTCCATTCGAATAGTCTCAGATAAAACAAGCCCGTAGTTTTAGGACAGTAATATTCAGTAAGTTCCAGAATGCTCTAAGTCAGTATGTTTCTAACATGCAGGGAGTCTATGTTTCTAAGACCCCAGCTTTCTGTGGTTCTGTAAGCTCACTCCCAGCTCTTCAGAAGGAGAAGGTGAAGGCCCCAGACCAGACCTTTGAGATCAGACAATACACAGTCCTCCCAGGGGCTGGCCTTTAGACGTGTGCAGTACACCGTCCACACGAGAGGGACTATAATAAGCACAGACATAGAAAAGTTTACAGTACAAGACATTGCATCCACACAACAGCAAGGGCTGCTCCTTGTCTCCCACCTTGACTGAGAGACATTTTAAAACATAATCAGATTCATCCAGTTTTTTTTTTTTAAAGAGACTGAGTCTTAGAAAACTTATTGCAGCCAGATATTGATCATAAGATTTGGCAGGGCTCTCCGGGGGAGGTGGCACAGAGCTGATCGTTGAAATAAAACAACAACAATAACAATAACAACAACAACAATAAAACACTTTTTATGGTCTGTCCACCAAGAGAAGCTCACTCAGTCACAGTCACCAAATCCTGCAGGATTTTGCAGGCTCTGTGACTCTTAGGTTAACCCCTGAGCCTAATCACCTGTGACATTTTGTAGAGTTGCTGTGTATACAGTTTTAGTATCTGCTGGTTCATATTAGGAATTTAGTAAGAGCAATTGAGGCAGCAGTGATCAGTGACCACGGTGCAACCTCTGCGTGACCCGCCCCCCTCCGTCTTGGTTTCTTCACCTAAAAATCTGAGCTGTGATTCATCTCAACATCATCCAAACCAGTGTCTCCAATTCACCGTGAGAGAGCCTTTCTGACACGTCACTGTGAGGTCATCATTCCTCTGTCAGCGTATCTTTAGTTCTGACGTCATGTTTGCCCTGCTGTATTTGTACTTACCTGTAGTCATCTTACACATAATGGTATGTGGCACATTTTTGGGGTACAGTACATTCTTGGAGTGGACTTTGGAGTTTCAACAGAACTAGGGTTTGCATCGTGACCTAGCTTCCTTTTAACTCTATGTTCTCGGGAAAGTGGCTTCCAGTTCTTCATTTGGAAGTTGGGCGCCCACCCCCTATATACAGGTGGTGTGAGGACGACAGATACTAAATCTGAGCACACGGTTTGCACAAGAAAATGAGAACACAGGGTGAGTACTCCCCACATGTTTAATAAGTTCAATGAAACCACCCTATGGAGAAACCCATTCATGATTGGTCCCAGTTCTGGGAAGAATTTTTTCCACTAGGCTGTATATATTAAGTAAATAGACTTTCATTTCTTCATCTTGTATTAACCAGAGATATCTTATAGTCTCAATCAGAGCTTCTGATGAGCTGGAGATAATCAGCACCACGCCATGCGGAGCTGTTGGAATTCAGACACAAGTTAAGAAATGTGATCTGTTGTTCCAGGGTATTTGTTACAGCCTCTTCCTGAGGAAATCTGTCAAACTTTATGAGATAAATAGTTCCAGAACTAAGAAAATTGTTCCATTACCAACTTCAGAGACCCTGGTCCAAGGGCAGCACAGTGCCCTCCCAGCCCCATGCCTGTTTCTTCTCCCTTCCACCCAATCACCTCAAAAGTGTCTAAACCAGTGCTCCCTAATCCCCTCAGGCCGCCGGGGTTGCTCTGATTATTCCTAACCTAACACCCAAAGCACCTAACCAGTGCCAGGCCCCTAGCAGGCACACGATAACTCATGAAGGTTCTGTGAAGTACAGTGTTATTAGAAACACGTTGATTCCCTCCCTCTGATTCATAAGCAGCTTGTAATTTAAGTGGCCCTGAGGGAGGGCGCACAAAACCTTGCTCCTGGGGTGCAAGAATATACTAGAAATATATATATTTGTACTTACCTGTAGTCATCTTTTCTAATATTTAATTCTATGTTTTATAATATATATTATATATTAGTGCTCAAAATGCATGCAGTAAAATGCATTGCTGTACCATTTCAGCATATACAGAAGCAGGGCAGGGTTGTATTAGGAATATGGTCATGCCCAGGCAGTGTGGCTCAGTGGTTGAGCGTTGTCGACCTATGAATCAGGAGGTCATGGTTCAATTCCCGGTCAGGCACATGCCCAGGTTGCAGGCTCAATCCCCAGTAGAGGTTGTGCAGGAGGCAGCCAATCAATGATTCTCATCATCACTGATGTTTCTATCTTTCTCTCCCTTCCTTTCTGAAATGAATGGAAAGATATATATACTTTTTAAAAAGAATGTGGTTGTATTAAGGGAGACTACATTTTATTTTTGTTTAACTTACAAAAGTTTTATTTTTGTATGTGCTCAATCTTAGGAACTGTCGACATTTGACTTTTAATTGCACCACTTGCTAGCTCAGTACATGTGAGCTTGAGCAAGTTACTTCACCCTTGTGCCTCAATTTCCTCACCTATATAATGGAGACTAAAAAAAAAAGAACACCTACTTCATAGGGTTGCGCTGAAGATGAAAGGAGTTAAAACAGGTAACATGTCGTGAACAGTGTGGCAGCCAGTAAACACCTAATAAAGATTAGATGTCATGATGCGTAAATATGTGTACATAAAGCAAGGGGTGCTGGCTCTCTTCCTCTTTCCTTTTATATAAGTGCAGTGCTTGATTGCAGAAGTATGGGAAACACTGCTTCATTCCCCACACAGTTCCTAAACACCCACTGATTTGGCTGGAAGGTGAGAGTGATGCAAACTGTGGGAGACTCAGCCCCAAAGGAGCTGGTGGGTGGGGATGGGTGTCAATCAGACCTCGGAACTTGGAGCAAGGCAGTGGTGTGACCTTTCAGAAGAGAAGTCAGCCAGTGCAATGGGAGGATGGGAGGCAAGAGGCTCATTTCAACAGAAGGAACTAGACAGGCTTTCTGGAGCCATAGAAGATGCCAATGGGAAGAGATGAAAAGTGGGGGCATAAGCATCCATGGGGGAGGGACGAATACCCAGCGTAAGGCTCTCAGCCTTCACCTGGTATCCCCATCCTTACCTCTCAAGTATCATGTGTTAATTACCAGTAACTTGTCACCAAGTCTACTGAGCTATGCCGGCCTGCTCTCACTTCCAGGAACTCACTGCTTTCTCTTTGCCCAAGTTGGCTGAGTTGCCCAACTTCAGGGCACCATGTACATTGACTCTGAATGGCACCCCCTGGAGCACAACTACAAAGTTGTGCCCGAGTTTTTGCACATGCTGTTCCTTCTCCCCAAGCATTTCCTATTCGTGTCCCTTCTCTTCATTATTACCACCCCGTGTGTCTCATTAGCTTCCACTCCTCCTTTGGGCTTAACCTCATGGTCACCTCCCTCAGGAAGGCTTCCCTGATGCCTTTCTGGGTGCTCCCACAGCTCCCTGGACTTTACCCTGTTGCAACACCTCCCACACTGTCATGTTTACTTGTCTGTGTCTGCCCACTAGCCTGCTTGGCTCGCGCATTACCATATTCCCCAGTGCCCAGCACAGTGACTATACATAGAAAGGACTAGCACACAGGTACATAGAAAGCACTAGTAAATATTGGCTAAGTGAAGAAAGGGAGGTAGGAACGCAGGAGAGTACCTGGGTTATGGAACAATGAGAACAGTGAGAAATGAATCTCTGAGTAGTAGGTTTAGGCCTTGGACACAAGGAGAAGGAAATCAGACCTCAACTGGGGAGTCATGGAAATTTTTAAAGCAGGAAGATGACAAGACCCAGGGCTGTGCTTCAGAGAGATCTGCTCGGCCATCCGGATCTCCTTTCTAATAGGCTCAGCTCAGCCAGGAAGTTAAAAGTCCTCATGATCTAGGCTTGCTTTCTGGGTGGGGCCCAGATGCATGTTCCTATAGGCAAGTAAGGATGCCGGATGCCATGAGACTATGGAACTGGGGTTTCGGGTTGCCTTCCCATGTATCCTGGTATTATAGAATTTTCCGCTGTGTCATGGTAAAAAGAGACAAGATGATTGAAATGAATCTCTTTATACCCCACCCCAACAACAACCAGGGGGGCCAGTGAGGGATGGCGGGGAGCCATCCAAGTCTCTTGAGAGGTGGTTTCGGTGAGTCTGGCTCCAGCTTATAGTAGACAAGGATGGAAAAGAAAGCAACAAAGTGACAAGTGCAGACTCCCCTGTGGTAGGGGTGGGGCTGGAGTGTGTTCTGGGACAAACTGTGGCAGAGCTCCTCTTGGAGGCCAGGAGCTGGCCAGGTGATTTACAAGATCTTTTCCTCACAATAAACTTCTGGTGAGTAAAATTCATCCCCATTTTCAAGGTTAAAAAAAAAAAGGAGGCTGAGCACAGTTAAGTAAGCTGTCCCAGGACCTGGATAAGAAGCCATGACTGCAATGCTGTTTCCACCGTGTGATGTGAACTAAATCGATCAGCCCTGGTTTGGAGTGGAATAAGGGAGATTCCTGTCCATCCACTGAAACACATCCAAAGGGGAAAGACCACACAGCCCAGGGACCACAGCCCAGTGTCACACTGGGAGTATGACCTTGGCTAAGTCTCTTGGCGTCTCAGCTTTCTCCTTTGAAAAATGGAGTGCTAATACCCCCTGTGAAGAGCTGCTGATGGATGGATGATGTTATGCTTGTGAGAACCCCAGCAGTCTCCTGGGAAGAGCTCAGCCAACAGCGATTCTGTCCGCCGTCCCTCTGGCGGTGGGTCTTTCATAGCAAGAACAGGGGGGTTGGGGACTAAGCAATTACAGATCTATAAGCCTGCCAGTGACACTTTGTTGAGGTCATAAAACAAGGAAAAGTGTTAGGGTGGCAGCTGTCACATAGGAAAAGAACATATTAGGGGATCCTGAGATCTACCTTTGTGTGAACAGATGGTGGCTTTCCTTAGCACCTGAAACGTAACCTCTAACCAGGGCAAGCTAGTTCTCTGGGAAGAGCCTTCCGGCATGCTGGATCTGGGTATGTCTTTGGGATGTGCCATTAGACTGGAGTGTGAAGGGCTAGCTGATGAGCAAGTTCATTACTCTGCCGAAGAAAGAACGCCCTTAACAAAACGCACTTTTTAAAAAACACTTTCCTCAGCAGTCCGGAGAAATCCATCTAAACACCCAAACGGAATGTTCTTGCCTGATATTAAACCCCACCTCAGCCACAGGACTCAAATGCTGGCCTGCGTACACAGTGGGGGAGGCTGAGTGACTGTAGGTAAGACCAGAGCACAGCTGCGTGCTGCTGGGAGGTGCTGCAGGGAGGGCACTTTCTTCCCCCGCAGTTCCCTGGATTATTGGGAGGGCCTCCTAATGCCTTTATACCTGGCAGCCCTGCATTTTAGAAGCCAGTATGTAAAATGCTTCCCACAATGCCCAGTGCACAGCAATTACTCAATAAATGACGCCTAGAAAAACAAAAAAGAACAGAACCCTTCCAGTGGTTCTCAACCTTCCTAATGCCACGACCCTTTAATACAGTTCCTCATGTTGTGGTGACCCCCAGTTTCATTGTTACAAATTGAACATAATTAAAGTATAGTGATTAATCACAAAAACAATATGTAATTATATATGTGTTTTCCGATGGTCTTAGGCGACTCCTGTGAAAGGGTCGTTCGACCCCCAAAGGGGTCGCGACCCACAGGTTGAGAACCATTGCCTTAGACCCACATCTCCACCTGCCTGTGAAGGCTGGCTGTGTTTCATCTCCTCAGTCTCTTCCTAGAAACACTCCAGGCCCCCCACTGAAAGCCAAGTGCGTTCCTCCTCTTCTCAGGTGCCAACTTCATGTCTATTTCCTCTTAACAGGGCTGCCACTTGCATCATTGAATGAGTAAGATCTTAGTTCTGAACAGAGGATGGGGAATTGAAGACAATGGGGGTCTCCTCCTGGTAGGAAGACTGGGGGCTGCCAGGAGGCCAGGACCTCCGCTGCCGGGGTGCTTTTTTTTAATATTTTTATTGACTTCAGAGTGGAAGGGAGAGGGAGAGAGAGAGAGAAATATCAATGATGAGAGAGAATCATTGATTGGCTGCCTCCTGCATGCCCCACACTGGGGATTGACCCACAACCCAGGCATGTGCCCTTGACTGGAATCAAACCCTGAACCCTTCAGTCCGCAGGTTGATGCTCTATCCACGGAACAAAACTGGCTAGGGCTGCTGGGGTGCCTTTGACGCCAGAGAGTGATGATGTTCACATCTGCTGCTTCATCAGCCTCGCCTGCCCAACGGGGACCACAGGCTGCTCATCTCTGTGCCTCCACTTGACTCAGAGTCTCAGCTCATCACAGGTCTGCAGAACTGATTTCTATACTTGTCTGAATTGAATGGAAATCCACTGCTGCAAAGCATTTCAAAGTGCTAGAAATCTGGAGCTAGAGAGCTAGAGGGACGGTACATTCTGGTTTGTCACTGCCAGCCCCAGTTTACATGTTATCCTGCATTACTGAGTAATAGTGCCCCACCTTTACTAGAAAAATGTCCTGATTTAGATAACTAATTACATGGTCACATGTTTGGGACAGTATAGATTCAGCTCCACATCAGAGGCTGTGTGGTCTGCTGCAAAAGACCAGGTCCGGGTGCAAGTCAGCAACACGCCATGGGATCACGGGCAAGTCCTCTGACCTTTCTGTGCCTTGATTGCCCCATCGGGGAGTTAGACTAGAACATTCTAAGGTTCTTTTGTGTGGCCCAACCTTCTACAAGACAGGAGTAACAGTAGTCCACCTCTCAAGTTCTGAGGGAGACTATGGAAAAAATACAGGATAAGAATGATTTCAGTTACAATGGAAAGTCAGGCTCCTTCAGCATAGCAAATGCTCATAAAACATTGATCGAATGAATGGATTTGTATAAATGTATTGGAGAAGAGATCAGCTGAATAAAATCTTTAACAATGGTTATCACTGATATGGGCAACTTTTTTTTTTTTAAATATGCTCATATGGCTTCAAATTTTTCTGCAATAACACATACAGTTCTTTTTATACTCTTAAAATTATTTTTTAAAACTTCAGGGGAAAATGAAATAATAAATGTGAAAATATTTAGTAGTACTAAAATAGATGATGGTTTTAAATACAATTTATTTTCTTTTTTCTTTTTTTTTTAGAGAGAGAGGAAGGTAAAGAAAAATCGATTTGATTTGTTGTTCCACTTATTTATGATTCATTGGTTCTTATATGTGTCCTGACAGAGGATTGAACCCATAACCTTGGCATATTGGGATGTCGCTCTAACCAACTAAGCTACCTGGCTGGGGCCCAAACAAGATTTTATGTACTGATATTGGTAGTATAATTTGGTATAAACTGATTTTTAAAATGTGAAAACCTATTAACTAAGCAATTCCACTTCTAGGAATTTACCCAAGAACATAATCATGACTTCTCAAAGATTTACTTATAAGGATATTCATTGCACCATCATTTGCAATAGTAAAAAGCAAAAAATAAAATTAAATGTTAAAAAGAAAAAAGATCCTTATGTTAAAAAATGCCTAGTTATGTAGATTAAGGCACATCAGTACAATGTTAATATGCAGACATTCTAAGCCATGCTTGTAAAGAATGTTTAGGGACATGGAAAAATGGGATAGAAAAAAAGCATGAGGCAAACTGCATAAAAGTAATTCTGATGCTGTTTAAATGTGTGTGTGTGTGCGCACACGCAAACTGTAAAAAAATGTTAATACATGTTACCTTAGAGAGCAAGAGAATTATGAATGCATTTTATTTTTTCTTAATACTTCTCTATATGTTCTAATTTTTTTCAAGGAACAAGTATGATAATGAGATTAAAAGAAAACAATCCAAGTTAGTAGAAGGAGAAGAAAACACACACGCACAGGAAGGCAGCAAAGACGACAGTGTCTGCTTTGGGTCGCTAATGGGGTGAGTCGGCAGAACTGAAGCCTCCCGGGTCCAAATTTTCCAGCCTATTAAGTCCTGTGGCTCCTGCTCCGCAGGCTGGGCAGCTCCCACCAAGCCAGCCTCCTCTCTTCAGCGGTAGTTATTTCAGGAGCAGGTCTGGGGCCATCTGTCTCTGTGACTTACGCTGGGAAAATGGCCTCTGGAAAACTGGCCGCCGTAAATTTCTCAGGCTCAGCTCATTTGATCTCCAGCTCTCCGCCTCACAGGGTTCCCAGGGCCGTTTTTGTTCTTGTTAAGCATCGACCAGGAGAGGAGCTCTGCTCTCACCTACTGGCCCAGGAGGACATGGATCCTAGTGCCCCTTCCCCCTCAAGATGGAGAAGAGAGCACCTTGGTCTCTCTGGTCTTCAAACAGGGGCGGCCTACCTGCCAGTCTACTGCTTGGTACAGGGATATTAAATGAGAACATTCCTGGATTTTTGTTTTTTGTTTTTTGTTTTTTTTTGGTAATAACAGCTTTATTAAGAAATAATTTACATACTATATATGTCACCCATTTAGAGCATACTATTCGATGGTTTTTAGTATACAGGGTGGGCAAAAGTAGGTTTACAGTTGCTCATATGAAAAAATAATACAGTAAATTTATAAATAACACAAGAATAAACTTTCTGTTATTCACAACTGTAAACCTACTTTTGCCCATCCCTGTATTCTCAGAGGAGCAAAACCATCACCACAATCAATTTTAAAATAGTCTCATCACCCCTACCAAGAACCCCAGACTCATCAGCAGTCCCTCTCCATTTCCTTCTAACTCCCTTGTAGCCCGGGACAATCACTCATCCACTTCCTGTCTCTATGAATGTGCCTATTCTGAACATTTCCTATGAATGGAGTCATATATGATTTTGTGACTGGCTTCTTTCACTTTACATGATGTTTTCAAGGTTCATCCAAGTTGTAACATGGGTCGGGACTTCATTTAATTGCCCAAGAACATTGCATCGTGTGGATATACCACATTCTGTTTACCCATTCATCAGCTGGTGCAAGTTTGGGTTGTTGTTACTTTTGGGCTATTCTGAATAAGCTGTGACAAGCATGTGTGTGCAAGTTTTGCCAGGTGACTGTTTGCATTTCTCTTTGGTGTATACCTAGGAGTGCAACTGCGAGATCAGATGGTAACTCTGCTCAGCCCTTTGAGGAACTGCCAGACTGTGTTCCAGTGATGGCACCAGTTTTCACTCTCACCAGTAGTGTTTGAGAATTTTAATTTCTCCAGGTCTCTGCAACACTTTTTACTCTCTGACTTTTGATTTTAGCCATTGTAATGGATATAAAGTGGTATCTCGTTGTGGTTTTAATTGGCACTGCCTGGTGGCTGAGAGTGTTGAGCATCTTCTCATGTTCGTATTGGCCATTTGTATATCTTCTTTGAGAAATGTCTAGTTCAGATCCTCATTGTAAAATTGAGTTGTC
>NW_005872151.1:77309-101418 GCF_000147115.1 Myotis lucifugus
ATCCCTGCTGACAGACGGAATTTCTTGCTTTCTAGAGGGGAGGGTACTGGGCAAAGCTAGAGTGGAAAGCTCCCTAGGCATTTCTGGAGCAGAGCCTGAGAAGCAGTACCCATGATTTCAGTGCTGGCACACATAAACTGCATTGGCCTCAGACTTCATGTGGTTGGGGAAGTGAGGCAAGAGAGAGGTGCCTTCAGGGTAGGAAACACTTTTGGGATGTTCCCACATGCTGAGTTCCCAGAGCCCAGCAGTCTGTGAGGCTGAGGCGGGTGTCAGGTTCTGTGTCATTTGTCACAGGTCCTAGACTAGTCAGAAGAGGGGAGAGCCACCCTCTTGGGGAAGAAGGCCAAGCACCCATCAGATCGTGCCTGCTCAGTTCTCAGCGACCACACAGGGGTCTCCCACCAGCATCCCGATGGAGTTATGGAGGGAAATGAGATTGGGTCCTGCCTGCCTTTGAAAAGTCCCAGTTTAGTGGCCCAGCAAACTGGGCAGTGCTATGAGAGTGGGGAACCCAAAGAACAGGCCCTGAGTTAAGGAAGCCCTGGGCACAGGAAGAGCAACTTTCTGCAGGAAGTGATGTTTAAGCAGAAGCCTGAAGGTGGACCAGGAGTTTGCCAGATGAAGGAGGCATTGTGGGTGTGTGTATGTGTGGTATGTGCATGTGTGTGTACAGGGGTGGGCTGGTTTCCTGTTCCTGGTGGTGTGAACTGCATGTGCAGAGGTCCAAGGTGGGTAGCTATGAGTATGAACAGCTGGGTATATCTGGAGTAGAGTGGGAGAGAGGTTTAGTTACTGGAAAAGCCTCTGGTAGAATCTGGGGCTTGCCCTCCTTCCTGGGCTCTAAGCCCCAGCATCAGGTAGCAAGTAGGCTGTGCCACTTGAACCAAGTCCCTGAACTTCTCTGGGTCTCTTTAACTGAAAAATAGCATGGTTACCCAGGCGGACTTCTAGACTCTCTTAGAGTTCCAATAGTGAAATCTAGCAAGACTGATTTATGCTATTCCTCTTCATCTGCATACCAACACTCTGAGTTTCTCTTTAGTACCCCCATTCAGCAGATGGGAGGAGAAAAGTTCAAAGAAGGTTAAATGACTACATTCTGCAAGTCTATGATTTTCTGAAAGAAACTGCCCTCAGGCTTTCTGCCTCAATAACTGAGTATTTTGCTCTGAGAGGACTTTCATTCAAGAGAGAGAATTAGTTAATAACAACAATGATTATGATAGCTACCACTGATGGGGAACTTTCTCTTTGCAAGACATCGTAACAAACTGTGCATAGACGTATGTCCATTTTTATTCTCACAAAGATCTTATGAGGTACTAACCCTTTTAAAAAATATATTTTATTGATGTTTTACAGAGAGGAAGGGAGAGGGATAGAGAGTAAGAAACATTGATGAGAGAGAAACGTAAATCAGCTGCTTCCTGCACACCTCCTACTGGGGATGTGCCCGCAACTAAGGAACATGCCCTTGACAGGAATCGAACCTGGGACCTTTCAGTCCGCAGGCCGACACTCTATCCACTGGGCCAAACCGGTTAGGGTGAGGTACTAACTCTTATTAGCCACATTAGAGATGAGGACACCAAAATTTACAGTGGTCAACCAACTTGGCCAAAGTCACATAGTTGGCTGGGAATGGGAGTGGCCCCAGTCACTCTGGCCAAAGATTGAGCTCCCAATTGCTCCTCCATGAAGCTTAAAAAGAGCAAAGCTCCTCTAACCCTATCTGTAGGTTTATACATGAGAAAATTGAGGGCTGGGGAGATGACAGAGTGAGCCTAAAGTTCTGTAATAACGCAGCATTAAATGGTTTTGTGCAATTAATGTTAATGATAGTAACAGTAATGAGGGCAGCCTAGCACAGTGGTCAAAACATGAATCCTTTTTAAAGGTCGGATTTTTTTAAAGGTTGGCACATTTAAAGAATATGTTTTTATTGATTTTTAGAGAGAGAAGAAGGGAGAGAGATAGGGAGATAGAAACATTGATGAGCCCGGCCAGTGTTGCTTAGTGGTTGAGCGTTGACCAATGAACCAAATCAGGGCACATTCCCAGATTGTGGGCTTGACCCCCAGTAGGGGGCATGCAAGAAGCAGTTGATTAATGTTTCTCATCGATGTTTCTACCTCTCTCTCCCTCTCCCTTCCCCTCTCTCTAAAGTATATATACATGGGATTGTTTTTCCTGGGATGAAAGGTCGGCTCAACATCTGCAAATCAATTATTTGATACACCACATAAACAAAATAGAGGATAAAAATGATATGATCATATTGATAAATGCAAAAATACCATTTGACAAAATTCAACATCCACCATTGGTAAAAACTCAGCAAAGTGAGGATAGAGGGAATATACCTCAACAAAATAAAGAGCATATATGACAAACCCACACCTATCTTCATATTTAATGGTGAAAAGTTGAAAACATTTTCTTTAAGATCAGGAGCAAGACAAGGATGTCCATAGTCACTACTTTTATTCAATATATTACTCCAAGCCTTAGCCACAGCAATCAGAGAAGAAAAAGAAATAGAAGGCATCTGAATTAAAAAGGAAGAGTAAAAATGTCATTATTTGCAGATGGCATTATACTATACTAGTATATACAGAACCCTAAAAATTCCTTTTAAAAAAGCCTATTAGGACTGATAAATTAATTAATAAATCAAAATTAATATTCAGAAATTGGTTGCATTTTAATACACCAATAATGAACTATCAGAAAGGAAAACTAAGAAAAACAATCCCATTTAAAGTTGCATAAAAATGCTTACTAATAATTTTAAACAAGGAGGTAAAAGACCGGCATTCAGTAAACTATAAGATATTGGAGAAATTGAAGAAAATACAAATAAATGAAAGGATATACTATGTTCATGAATAGGAAGAATTAACATTATAAAAATGTCCATAACACCGAAAGCAATATACATATTCAATGCAATCCTTATCAATATTCCAATGGCATTTTTCACAAAACTAGAACAAATAATCAAAAAATTTATATGGGCCGAAACCGGTTTGGCTCAGTGGATAGAGCATCGGCCTGCGGACTGAGGGGTCCCAGGTTCGATTCCGGTCAAGGGCATGTACCTGGGTTGCGGGCACATCCCCAGTGGGAGATGTGCAGGAGGCAGCTGATCGATGTTTCTCTCTCATCGATGTTTCTAACTCTCTATCTCTCTCCCTTCCTCTCTGTAAAATATCAATAAAATATATTTTTTAAAAAAAATTTATATGGAACCACAAAAGACCCTGAATAGCCAAAGCAATCTTGAGAAAGAAAAACAAAGTTGAAAGTATCATGTTACCTGACATCAAACTATACTACAAAGTTATACTAACCACAACAGCATGGTACTGGCATAAAAACCAAATATATAGATCAATGAACAGAATAGAGAACCCAAAAATAAACCCACACTTATACGGTCAATTAATCTATGACAAAGGAGGCAATAATATACAATGGGGTAAAGGCAGTCTCTTCAATAAATAGTGTTGGGGAAAATGGACAGTTACATGCAAAAAATGAAAGTAGAACACATTTTTACACCATAGACAAAAATAAACTCATAATAATGCATTATAGACTTAAGTGTAAAACCTGAAACCCTAAAACTCCTAGAAGAAAATATAGGCAATGTTTGACATTGGTCTTAGCAATTGTTTTTTACATGTCTCCTGGGCAAATACAACAAAAGCAAAAGTAAACGAGTGGGACTACATCAAACTAAAAAGCTTCTGTACTGCAAAGGAAACATTCAAAAAAACAAAAAGGCAACCTACTGAATGAGAGAAAGAGTTTGCAAATTTCTTCTCTCATTCAGTATATCTAATAAGTGATTAATATCCAAAATAAAAAACTCATAACAGCTCAACTTAAAAAATGAAAACCCAATCTGATTTAAAAATTAGTAGAGGACATGAACAGACATTTCTTCAAAGGGGACATACAGATGGTTAATTGATACATGAAAAGATGCTCAACATCACTAATTGTCATAGAAATGCAAATCAAAACCACAATGAGATATTCCCTCACTCCTGTCAGAATGGCTATCATCTATAAATCAGAAAACAAGTGTTGGCAAGAATGTAGAGAAAAGGGTGTCCTTGTGCACTATTGGTGGGATTGTAAATTGGTGCAGCCACTGTGGAAAACAGTATGGAGGTTCCTCAAAAATTTAAAAGCAGAGCTGCCTATGACCCAGCAATTCCACTTCAGGGTATTTATCTGAAGAAATCTAGAACACCAATTTAAAAAGATATATGCATCCCTATGTTCACTGAAGCATTATTTACAACAGCGAAGATATAGAAACAACCCAAGCTTTTATCAATAAACAGATGGATAAAAAAAATGTGGTATATATGAAATGTCACTTAGCCAGAAAAACAATGATATCTTGCTATCTGAGACAACACGGGGGATTATATTATACTAAGAGGGTATTATACTAAGTGAAGTAAGTCAGACAGAGAAAGACAAGTACCATATGACTTTACTTATACGTAGAAGCTAAAAACAAAACAAAACAAAAATAAATGAACAAACAAAAAAGAAACAAACTCATAGATACAGAGAACAAATTGATGGTCTCCAGATGGGAGGGGACTAGGGTTAAATAGGTGAAAGGAATTAAGAAGTACAAATTTCCAGTTATAAAAATTGTCATGGAGATGTAAAGTATAGCACAGGGAATCTATAATAATAAAAGTGTAATATGCAAATCGACCGAACGGCCGAACAGTGGAACGACTGTGGGGATGACCATGCTATGACACCCACTGGCACCAGGCCAGCCAAGGCAGGTGCGATTCAATTGGTTGGGGGCCTGGCCATCACCTCATGATCTCCCACAGAGGGAGGCCCAGGACACGGGCTGGTAAGGCAATTAATCAGGGGGCTCCATAATCGCCCCAAAGAGGGAGGCCCAGGCCACCAACCCACAGACTGTGGTGGGTGGGCAGGGCCTACCTCTTTGGGGTGATCATGGAGCCCCCCGATTAGACTTATTGGGGTGATTATTTCATAATTATATAATTGTTTAATCGCTATGCTGGACACTTAAAACTAATAATGTATATCAACTGTAATTGAAGAATAAAAACTTTAAAAAATCCTTGCTTATCTGATAGATGTAAAATATTTTAAAGTCATTTCAATATTCATTATTCTATTGGTGTTTTTCTATGTTTGTCAGCTATTTCTATTCCTATATCTGTGAATTGCTATATGTCTTTGCATATTTTTTCTTATTGGGTTATTTTTCTGATTTATTGATTAAAAGGCTTTGTGCATGTTAAATAAATTAATATATTTTACATAATGCAAATATTTTTCCAGTTTCCTTTGACATTGTTTATGTTGCTGTTGTTTTTTCCTTCGTCATGCAAAAATGTTTAACTGGTATTTCTCCGCCTTTCTCTTCATGGCTTCTGGGTTCAGGGAAGAGCAGCCAACTTCCTGAATTGTTTTCCTGTTATCAGGCCTTTCCAGGCTCCCTCTGGGTCTGAGGGCCAGCATGGAAGCGCATATAGACAAATTAAGGGCAGCAGCCCTGCGCTCCTCACGCCTGCACTCAGAAGACACTCTGCATGTGACAGAGCCTTTCCTTTTTTTCCTAGTCCCTGGTCTCCCTCCAGGGTATATCAGGAGGGTACCAACCCTTCAGAAAATTAGATTTTCAGTTTGGATACACTAGGAGCAATTCCCTCTTTTCTTCTGGGCTTTTGTCCTCCTGGAATGGAGACACAGAAATATTGGGGCAGAAAAATGTGATGAAAATTTGGAGTTTCTCAGGAAATTCTGATTTGGCTGTTTGTTGAAGGAATGAATTAAGATTTTTGAAACTTCTTTAAAACTCAAAGAAACATCTCAGTTAAGATTTTTAATTTTTCAGAAGGAAGAAAACTGATATTAATCAAACCCTGTATTCCAGACACTGAGCAAAGTGATTTTATGTCTTATTCTCATAAAAGTTTTATCCCTCTGTGGTCTTAAGTAGTGCCATCCTGGTTTTCAGACACGAAGGCTGTAGCTTGGGGAGATGACGTGGGAAACGGCCACACTGTAAGTGGATGAGGAGACTTGAGTGCAGGTCCCCTGACTCCTGGCTTATGGCTAAGTGCTCTGGAGTCAATGGGCAGAGTTTATCTTGGCTCTTTGGGTTACTGTCAGTTTAATCTTAAGCAAATAACTTAACCTCTCTGAGTTTAGTTTCCTCAACTGTCAAATGAGGATAATTATGTTTCCACATATGAGTTCTGGTAGGGTTAAATATGAGAAAGAACTCACAGTGTAATATTTGCCCCATAGAAAAAGCTTAATAAAATTTAGGAATAATAATAACAACAATAACAGCAGCAACAACTTTCTATGGTTTCCTGGCCATCATGTCATCTCTTTCTAGGTACTTTCATATTCTTAGTCTATTCTCCTGTGATGATAATATAATAATTGCTGTTCATAGCAGCTTCACTCATAAGACTCTGGAAACAATCCGAATGCCCATCAATAGGTAAACTGATAAATAAACTGTAATATATTAATACATTTAAAAGAACCACAGCAAAAGATCCAAAACAAGCAATAGGTAAATGCAACAATATGGATGAATCTCACTGATTTTTTTTTATTCATTTGTGTTAAGGGAAAGAAGCTAAATACAAAACTATATCAAATTAAAAAGGTTTTGCATAGTGAAGAAAACCATCAACAAAGCACAAAGACAGGTTACTGAATGGAAGAAGATACTTGGCAATGGTACATCCCGCAGCTGTTCTCAACCTGTGGGTCGAGACCCCTGAAAATACATCCTGCATATCAGATATTTACATTACGATTCATAACAGTAGCAAAATTACAGGTATGAAGTAGTAACGAAAATAATTTTATGGTTGGGGGTCACCACAACATGAGGAACTATATTAAAGGGTCGTGGCATTAGGAAGGTTGAGAACCACTGCAAGGGGTTAACATCCAAAATATATAAGAAACTCATACAACTTAACAGAAAAAACCCCCAAACAATTCAATTTAAAAATGGGCAGAGGACCTGACTAGACATTTCTCCTAAGAGGCCATACACATGGCCTAGACCAGGGGTGGGCAAACTTTTTGACTCGAGGGCCACAATGGGTTCTTAATCTGGACCGGAGGGCCGGAACAAAAGCATGGATGGAGTGTTTGTGTGAACTAATATAAATTCAAAGTAAACATCATTACATAAAAGGGTACGGTCTTTTTTTTTTTAGTTTTATTCATTTCAAACGGGCCGGATCCGGCCCGCGGGCCGTAGTTTGCCCACAGCTGGCCTAGACATATGAAAAAATATTCAACATTAGTAACCATCAGGAAAATGCAAATTAAAACCACAATAAGACAAGACCTCACATCTGTCAGAATGGCTATCATCAGTACATCAACAAATAACAAGTGTTAGCAAGGATAGGGAGAAAGGAAAACCCTCATGCATTGATGGTGGAAATACAGATTGGAGCAGCCACTATGGAAAACAGAATGGAGGTTCCTCAAAACATTAAAAATAGAACTACCATATGACCCAGCAATCCCACTTCTGGGTATTTATCTGAAGAAATCCAAAATACCAATTTGAAAAGATCTATGCATTGCTATGTTCATTGCAGCATTATTTACAATAGCCAAGATATGGAAGCACAACTCAAGTGCCCATCAAAGAGAAATGGAAAAAGAAGATGTGGTACATATATAGAAGAAAATAATACTCATCCATAAAAAGAATGAAATCTTACCATTTGTGACAACATGGATGGACCTAGAAGGCATTATGCTAACTGAAATAAGTGAGACAGAGAACAAATACCATGATTGCACTTATATGTGGAATCTAAAAAAACAAAGTAAACAAATAAACAAAACAGAAACAGACTCCTAGATACAGAGTACCAAATGATGGTGGCCAGATGTGAGGGAGGTTGGAGCAATGGGTGAAAAAGGTAAAGAGATTAAGAAGTACAAATTGCCTGTTATAAAATTAGTCACGGGGCTATAAAATACAGCATAGGGAATGGAGTCAGTAATATTGTAATAAATATGGATGGTGTCAGATGGGTACTAGACTTATCAGGGTGATCACTTCATAGGTTATATAAAAGTCTAATCACTATGTCGTACACTTGAAACTATAACATAAAACTATGTCAACTTTAATAAAAAATAAATTAATGAAAGATAGTATGTACTGTATATTTCTATAAAATTCAAAAGTAGGCAAAACTAAGCAATATTCATAGAAGTTGCAATAGTGGTTGTCTCAGGGTGAGAAGGTGCATGAGGGTTTACTGAAAACATTTTATATCTTGATCTGGATTATTGCTACAGGGATGGCTACATTGTAATCTGTCACTTAAGTATACTTGAACACTTTAATGTATGCATGTGATTCCTCAAAAAATTCTCAAGGAGCTCAAATAAAAATGCATAGCTGACAATATAGTAAAAGTACTTGAAACAATAAAAATAGTCGTTATGATCACAGGCCTATTCCTTTAGTGTGGGCACTGTGTGGAGCACTTCATTTACTTTATCTCATCGACATAATACCCTTAGAAGTAGGTACTATTAGCTATTTGATAGATGAGGGAACTGATGGTAAGACAGCTTACAATCTTGGAAACAGACCCTCCCGCCCCAGTCGGGTCTTCAGATGACTGTCACCCTGGTTGAGATACCCAGTCAAACCACTCAGGGAAGCTGCTTGCGAATTCCTGACTCACAGAAACTGTATGAAATAATGTTGCTTTAAGCGGCTACATTTTGGGGTAATTTGTTACATAGCAATTGAAAACTAGTAGTAGGAGAAGGGTCATTTGGATTAAATAACAGGCCTCACAGATATGCTTAAAGCTTAAAGGCATCAAAAAGCCAATAATCTTACCTGAAGACTACAATTGTGGTGGCTGTTTCTCAACACAAACCTGGTGTTTATTTGTTCACTGGCCTATACAATTGCCTTTAACATTTTATTTTGTGCTTGTTATGCACACAGTTAAGGCCTAGACTTCAAACCATTAAAAATAGAACTACCATATGACCCAGGAATTCCACTTCTGGGTATTTATCTGAAGAAATCCAAAACACCAATTTGAAAAGATCTATGCATCCCTATGTTCATTGCTTACTTTAGTTGTATTCTCCTAACCTTAATCCTCTAAACCTAAATAATGTCAAATTTTGCAAAGAAGAAATAAAAATCTGTAACTTATTAATAAATTAGCCCTATTGGACCCCAGAGCATATCAATAATTCAGCTGTGTTTAATATCAACTCTCTTCATTAGCATGTTAATCATTACTGTCAAAATTTGCTTGATTCTGTTCACATTGACTAGGGGTTACATTTTGATTGGAACTTAGCATTTAAAGACTGGAAGAATCACAGGATGTGGGAAAAGATCTAGAAATATTTTTGGCCCAGTCCTTCGGTCTCCAGGCAGATGTCTGAACTGCGTTCGAATGTATCCAGAGTTAGAGATGCACACAGTCTTCTTTGGTAGCAACTGGGTTTTCTACTTTTTGTTTCATCCTAATCATCAAATAAATCTTTTCCCAACCCACTCAAACTTCTGCTGCTTCCAATTCGGCTCCTTCTCTTTTGCTTCATCTTCTGAGAACATGAAGAACAGGTGTTAAGAACTCTCTTTAGAGAAGCCCTGCCATGCATTCAGAGTAATTAACTGGCAGCTCCATCTTCTCACCTGCAGCTTACACAACCCCAGCTCTTTCCTCACCTCAGAGGGGTTTTCCATGAAGACCCTCTCTGAATGCTCCCTCTCTTCTAAGCTGTAGTGCTTGATGAATGCAGCCGTGGCCCAGCATGAGGATAAAAATGATGGTATTTCTACCCCATTTATTGGATCCACATATCACTTTAGAACTTATATTTACCGTTTTAGACTCAAAGGTATGTTGGAGGTGTAAAAGTCATTTTGTCTCACCTCCTAATTTTATAGCTGAGGAAACTATGGCCCAAAGAGACCTGCTCAAGGTCCCCACATGACAGCGCGGCCGGGTATTCTGCCTTCCCGCCAGGTCCCTCTCCAGTCTCTCCTGCTCAGCCTGGGGTCAGTTGGGTGCATCCTCCCAAATCTACTGAATTTCCATCCCCTTGTTACCGTGGACCACATAGGACCTTGCACCTGGTGCAGTAGTCCCCCCTTCTCGTGGTTTTGCTTTCTGCTATTTCAATTACACGGGTTCAAGGGTCTGAAAATGTTAAATGGAAAGTTCCAGGAATAAACAATTCATCGGTTTCAAATTGTGTGCTGTTCTGAGTGGCGTGATGAAATCTGTGCAATCCAGTTCCATCCCACCTGGACTTTGTCCGGAATCTCCATGCTGTAGACGTTCCCCGGCTATTTGTCACTTAGCGGCTGTCTAGATTGACTGTTGAGGTATCATAGTGCTTGTATTCAAGTAACCCTTACCATAGCTTAATGTTACGTCACAATGCCTACACCACAATGCTCACTTCACCTCATCATGTGGGCACTATATCCTCTCACATCATCACAAGAAGACAAAGGGTAAGTACAGTACAAGAAGGTATTTTGAGAGAGACCACATTCACCTAAGTTTTATTAGGTATTGTTATTAATCTCTTCCTGAGATTAATTTACAAATCAAACTTTATCCTCGGTATATATGCATAGGAAAAACAGTATGTGTAGGAATCGGCACTCTGTGGTTCCAAGCATGCACCGGGGATGGAGCAGATCCTCTGGGGAAGGAGAGGACTACCTACTGCACTGACAGCAGTCTACACTGCAGCCCTGTTTGTAACAGTAAGATGCAGAAACAGCTGGGGCCCTACATGCCACAAATCTCATGAAGTTGTTAAAAAGAATGAGAAGAGCCCTGGCCGGGTAGCTCAGTTGGTTAGAGTGTCTTCCCAATATGTAAAGGTTGTGGGTTAGATCCCTGATCAGGGAACATATGAGAATCAACCAATAAATGTGTAAATAAATAGAACAACAAATTGATCTCTCTCTCTCTCTCTCTCTCTCTCTCTCTCTCTCTCTCTCTCTCATTCCTTTCCTCACCTTTCTCTCTAGACGTGTTTTTTTTTTTTTTAAAAAAAGATCTAAAAGTGTTACTGAGGAGTGATATACAACATGCACTATTCTGTAAAAAACAACCAACAACAACTTGAAGAACAGCAAATAGAGTATATAATTCTATGTGGTTTCAAAAGGTGTATGCACATCTGATTCTGTATAGAAATTTCTGGAAAGATACAAATAAAATTGTTACTGGCAGGATGGGGTTGATGCCAAAGACTTATTTTTCATTGTATACCCTTTAGCACTGTTTGAATTTTTAACCACGTGGTTTTATTACTTTTATAATAAATATAGTATAAATGTTTAAAATGTTAATTCTGAGGATGTTCATTTATTTACTGGTCACACTTCTCTATTGATTTACTTTTTCAATTACCATGTATTACGTGTATAATTAGAAAAGATATTAAAAATAAATACACATTTAAAATAATGCTCCCCATCTGAACAATGGTTCTATAGAAATGCTTTTAAGACACAGGACACAGAGATGATCAGTGAGGTGTTTGTCACAGGGCAGTGGTTTCTCGGGTGTGGTGTGGTGTGGTGTGTGAGTGCTTATGCGTGTGTGTGTGTGTGTGTGTGTGTGTGTGTGTGTGGTGTGGCCGAGTTGTGTGGAGGTGGTTTTTGGTTGTTACAATGACTAAGGAGGCTATTGGTGGTACCCAAAACCCTGGAAGCAGGGATGCTAACAATGTCCTACCCAAAATGTCAATGAAGCCCTGCTAAGAAATACCGGTAGAATATTTCAATGCAGAGTTTTAAAATGTCTTCATCTATTTTCTCATATAAACTTCACATCTCCTGAGATTAAAAAAAAGTATTCATGCCTTAACTGGTTTGGCTCAGTGGATAGAGCGTCGGCCTGGGGACTGAGGGGTCCCAGGTTCGATTCTGGTCAAGAGCATGTACCTTGGTTGCGGGCACATCCCCAGTGGGGGGTGTGCAGGAGGCAGCTGATCGATGTTTCTCTCTCATCAATGTTTCTGGCTCTCTATCCCTCTCCCTTTCTCTCTGTAAAAAAATCAATAAAAATATATTTTTAAAAAAGTGTTTGTTACATTCTTACCTACTGTTGACAGAGAGGAAACATGTGGAAGGTAGGTTACCCGAATATCTCAGGGAGAGTTCCCGGAGGAAGAAAGGTGGTGACAGGATTGTCCCTAGCAACCAAGAGGCAGGGGCATTTGCTGAATGCCTGTTCCCATAGCATTGAGCTGTTATATCTCTTACCATGGTTAAGTGGGTGGTATATTCCTATTTTACAGATGAGTAAACTAAAGCCTTGAGATTAGACCCTCAGCCCCAGGGCACTTGGCTAGGAAGCGGCTCAGCTCAAACCCTGGTCTGTGAGCCTCCGAAGCCCTTGCGCCTTGCGCTTCCCGACGTGGCCTCCCTCACAGCCCAGCAAGGAGACCAGGTGGCACCTGGAAGCAATTTCTCCTCTGGTTTCCCCCAGGACTCCCGCTACTTTGGTAGGGAATTCACAGTGGGAAATTAACCTCTGTCTGCAAGAACCAATTATACAGTCTAGAATGAAAAGAGCAATGTGGGCCTGGACTCAGGCAAAACACTGGCTCCCCCTCCCTCTGCCCCTGCCTGTGGAGGCAGCTGGGAAGGGAAAGGGGGGTGGAGGGCAGAGGAAATCCTGTTCTATTTTGAGAAAATAGTTGTGTTTGATTATCCAATAATACCAACTATAAAGCTGGGACAACTATGGATTTTCCCTAAATTTGAAAAATTGTGAGCCATTAACTTCTCACTCTTAAAGTAGATCCATTCAAAAGGAATGTAATTCCCCGTGTTATGTGTTGAGCAGGAGTCAGAGTTACTGCAGACTTCTCTTAGGGAAAGAATAGGAATTGAGACCTGCAAAAAACCTGCTGGTAAGAGAGAATGGGGGGAGTGAACAGCTTCTAAGAGATTCTGGTTTCTTTGCCATTGTGTCCTTACATGTAGGCACAGTGGATTTTTTCTTGTCACAGTATTTTATACTTTGTCCAGTCCTCATATCCTTGAGACTCATCTCAGTTATCACCTCTTCCAGGAAGCCTTCCCTGATCACTCCAGGCTGGTTTAGGGCTGTCCAAGTCACCAGAGCTCCTTCTCTCCAGTACTGATCTCTCTTGTCATAGGATTCTTTCTCTAGTTGGACTGTGCATTTATTTATTTAGGACAGAAAACATACCTCACTCATCTCAGGATTCCTCTGGCCAAAAACACTGTGGGCATTCGGTAAGGGCTCTTCCTTCTGGGGTGTGAACTAATTTTTTCTGCTAAAGTCAGTGTTCCATGTGACCTTGAGCGAGGAACTGAACTTTACCATGTGGATAAGAGGACAGAAGGAATAACATGAGCAAAAGTGTAAAAATATAAAAACCTATTATTAAGAAATGTGTTGTGAGTATAGAGTAGAACAAAGTAGTGAAAAGTTCAGCATTTGAAATCAACCTTGAGAGAAAATCCTAGCAACATCAGTCACTATCTATGTGACTTGAGGTGATTTGCATAACTGTTACCCCCTCAGTTTTCTCACAGTAAGACTTTAAATTAGGTGTGTGCAAAGGACTTTAGAACAGTACCACCCACTCAGTGAATACTTAATAAATTATAGTTTAAAATATTATTATTATGAAAGGGGAGGTATTTCTCTTATGGAATGACTTGGACCCAACTCCTTCTTAGAAATTGTTGGGTTAGAGGTGCAGGATTTGATAACCAACATGTGTAACTTTTTATTCACTCATGTACTTCATACATTCATTCTACAAACATTTATTGAGCAACAACTATTAGCAAGACAGCCGCAAAGCAAGATGGATTCCTAGCCATCAAAAAGCTCAAAATCCTGTTGACAAGATGAGGCATAGCCACAGAGTTATGGTCAAAGCAGAGTAAAAGGAGAGCTGAAGAAAAGGTATTAGGGAAGCCTGAGGAAGAGGGAGCATTACAGATGGAGAAAACAAATCACGGAAAAGGGGGGAACTTGTGTCTTTCTCTAGTTGTTTTTAAGATTTTCTCTTTATAATTGACTTTTAGACTTTCATTATGATTTTCTTTGTGTTCATTCTCCTTTGGTTTGTTGAACTTATCAGATCTGTGGGTTTAAAGTTTATATCACATTTGGAAAACATTCAGTCATTATTTCATCAATTATTTTTACTGTCCTCATCTCTCTCTTATCTCACCTTCATTGATCCTAAAAACTTCTAATTACATGTCAAATGGACTCTTAATTACATGTTAAACCCCTTGGTATTGTCCCACAGGTCACTGAGGTTCTTTTTATTGTTTTGAACCTTTTTTTTTCTTGTCTCTCTCTGCTTCAGCTTGAATAATTTTTATTACTGCACATTCAAGTTCATGATCTTTTCTTCTGCAGGGTCTAATCTGCTATTAAATACATCAGCAAAATTTTTATTGTAGATGTTATTTCTTTTTCATTTCAAGAATTTCCATCTGGTTCCATTTTTTAATTGAAATTCTTTATTTGCTCACTCCTTATGTTCATATTTTTCTTTAACTCCTTGAACATATGTATAGTAGCTGTTTTAAAGTTCTTGTCTGCTAACTCCATCATCTTTGTTATGTGTTTCTGTTAACTTATTTTTTCCTTACTAATGGGCCCAATAAATACCTTCTTTACATATATATGGTAATTTTTTTATTGTACACTGCATATTACAAATGCTAGAATGTTTATAGTCTGGATTTTTATTTATTTATTTAAAAAATGTTGAGCTTCTGTTTAGGTAGGCAGTTAATTTACTTGCAGGCTAGCTGATCCTTTCAAGGCTTATTTTGGCTTCATTAGAATAGGCCTAAAGTACCCCGTACTCTATTGTTAGAGTAACCCTATTCCTAAAGCATGGCATTTTGGGGGCCTCTGTGAAGCTGATGCCTCTATTCTGGATGGTTGAAACTTAACTATCTATCTCTCAGCCTTGTGTGAGCAGTGGCAGGCAGTTGTCTTATTTCCTGGTAGAGGCAGCTGTTCTCTCCCCAGTAGATGTTCTTTGTCCAGCTTCATGACATGTATGTGAAGCTTAGTATTTGTCCAGAGACTCAAGAGAATCTCCATGTAGATTTCTGGACCCTTTCTCATTACTACCCTGTCCCACCAATTTTAGATTTGTCAGTTGCCTTAAACTCAGTAAGAAGGGTGGGCTTTGTTAGACCTCCCCTTTCCTGCAGTTTCAGAAAATTCCTCTAGACTGAGAGCTGGGGCAACCACCAGCTCATATTGTGTATTTTCTTTCTCTTAGAGACCATAGTTTTGTGTTGCCTTTTGTCCAATACCTGAAAACGGTAAATTTATATGTTTTGTTCATTTTTACAACTGTTTATGATAGGATGGTGGATTCACTTCCAATTACACCATCATGGCCAACGTGGAACTGTGGGGAAATAGAGAACTGGAATAGTTTCTTGAAGAATGGGTAGGATTTGGACATAATGCAATGAATGAGGAGGCTCATTTCAGGCAGAAGGAACAGCACGAGTAGCAAATATTTATTGAGCTCCTGCTGTGTGTTATGCACTGGGGATTTTGTGATGAATAAGACAAATGGAGACTTGCCCTAATGGAGTTTACATCTTGTTCTGATCTGTGTTCATTTCAACCACTCTCTGGATGCCTGCTCTGTGCAAGATGCTGAGCTGGTACAGGAAGTTGGTGTTATAAAGAGGAATAAAACACAATTTCTGTCTTCAGGGAATTCATAGTATTCGGGGGAGAGAGATAAATAACGAGTTACTTTCAACATAAAGTATGAAGCGAGATGACAATGTTATGCCTAGAGTGCTCTGGGAGGAGAGAGGCAGACTTTTAGGCCTAGCTTTCCTTATGATATATAGACACTGTGACTTCAAGAATGAGTAAGAGTTAACTGGGAGTAGAAGGGGTGGAGGGAGGCCTTCTAGACAATGGCAAAAAAGGTCCAGACACACGTTATCTACAGGAAACTGTAAGTATCTCAGGGTGGCAATATGAGACTGGAGAAGCAGATCAGACCTAGAGGGGCCTTGTGTGCCAGGTTAAGAGTTTAGATTTTATCCTGTCGGCAATGGGGGAGCCATGAAAAGCTTTTAAGCAAGGGAGTGATAACCTGAAAACTCCTATCCTTGATATCTCCAGGCTCTCAGGAGTATTCAAGGGGAGGAAGGTAATGAGACTGGGAGGGCTGTTAAAAGTGAACTCTCTTCCACCAGGAATTTGAAGGACCTTGTCATGAGGGCCATTTGAATTTTCAAAAAAATAGTACCAGATACTTACAAACAAATCCGGCGGTGTTAAGTCTTGTCAACAGAGCTACAGAAAAGCAACAGGTGGAGACGCATGTCTTCAAGAAGGTGGTAGGAAGGGAAGAATTAGAAACTCTCAGAGTTGTCATGGTTCTTAAAAATCATTCTGTTCTTCACTTCACTTTATAATTACATTGGAGGTGACTGAGACCCAGAGAGATGAGAAGCAGAGTGGGGGTAGCAAAAAGAGCTTCTGGCCTTTGGAGTTGGGCTGCCCTGAGTTTCAGTCCTGGTTTGGCCATTACTCCAAATCACTGAAGCTCTCTGACTTTTAGTTCCTTCATTTACAAATTGGAGAATAACAAAACCTAACATATTGGATTGAAGGAAGACACATATGAGATCAGTGGAGTGTTTCCCACTGAGCCTAACCTGAGCTTGTGTATGCAGGGTCACCAATGCCTTAGATGTTCATTTGCTCAGCTGATTAACTGGGGGAGAAGAGAGCTCACAAAGACAAAAGTTTCCTTGGGAACAGCCTCCAGAACTGGGGGATGATACTGCCTTGAGGACAGCTGTAAATTTTTACACTAACCCTATCAGAAGGTGGGGTTTGTTTTTTCTCCCCTTGACTCTTGGCTGGCCCTGTGACTACTTTAGCCAATTGAATTAATCATCCCGCTACCACGAAAAGAAGTCCAAGCTAACCAGGCAGAAAGACCACTCAGACAGAGGTGCCAGACTTCCAAGTGACACTGTTACGGCACCAGCCATAAGTGTACAGCTGTCTCATATGTTCTAGCCCCAACCACCCTAGGACTGCAGCTCATAAGAGACCCTGATCAGGACCCCCAGTATCCCCTGTCAAACCACAGAACTGTGAGAAATCATACACAGCTGTTATCGTAAGCGACTGAATTTGGGGTAGTGTGTTGTACAGCAAAGGACATCCAGGGGAGCTCTGAGCCTTATGGATAAACTGAAGGTGCTATTATATTCTGGACCCAAGCAGTGCTGCTTTGGAACTTAGGGTCCAAGGTTTAGCATAGAGTTGGGTCTAGAGTCCTCCCTCTTTCTCTAGGAAACAATGTCTACGGTGTACTGTAGACAGTGTGACAGGTTGAGGTTTGCAGCTTTGGGAGTTCTCAGGGCTAGTCCCTTGAACAGAAGTATGGTGGTCTGTGGACTCCAGTTCTAAGGGCAGAGGCATGGTGCCACCTTCCCAGAGGCCTATAGGCACAGAGAATATTAACAAAGAACATGATATAAAGAACCCAGAGCTGACTTCTTGAGGACATGGGAGGTCCTTAGAGTCTTCCAGAAAGCCCCGAGCAAGACGTTGACTGAGCTGGAGGTCTTGCACAAGTCACTGAGGAAGAAATTCAGGAAATCTGGAACATTACCACCAGTGAGACCATAGCTGATGAAATAGCAGATTTTGTATGTAAGGCTCCTTACATAATGTTTGGTGCATGATAAGTGCTCAATATGTAACAGCCTGTATCATTAGGGACTTGGCCCTAATACCCAGGGTCCTACAGCACATTAACAGAGCAGTTCAGCACTTTCTCCCCATGAGACCCTGCCCCCTGCTGACTGCTCTGTGGTTATTTCCAAGGCAGCATCTGTCACTCCAAGAATGGGGAGCTCAGACTACTCTCTGGAGACTTAGGCAAATCCTTGCAGGCTCCAAAGTTTGCATATATTAGTCCTCGCTTTGGCACAAAAGATAGTACTCTGGTATGGGGGTAGTTATAAATCCCTGGATCTTAAAGCAAATGCTATCCTCCTCTGCTGGACAATTTAACAGAAGTAGCTGGGAAAAAATAAAATGACTGTTACAACTTTAATACAGATCAAAATATGTGCAAAGTTATAATTCGGGGGCTACCCACAGATGGAGTGCAGTGCCCCTCAGGAGGGCGGTTGTAGCAGAAGGAAGTTTACTCTCAGCTCTCATTTTAAAGGCCCTGGGCCTCAGCAGCCACAGCTGGAGCTTATTCTTTGTTTCTTTCCCTTTGAAGTCTGGCTCTTGTTTAAAAAAGTATGTTTTTATTGATATTTTTTTTTAGAGAGAGAGAGAAAGGGAAAGGGAATAGAGAGATAGAAACATTGATGAGAGAGAGAGACATTGATCAGCTGCCTCCTGCACACCCCCTACTGAGGATCGAGCCTGCAAACCCGGCGTGTGCCCTGACTGGGAATTGAACAGTGACCTCCTGGTACATGGGATGATACACAACCTCTGAGCCACACCGACTGGGCTGAAGTTTGGCTTTTGATCAATATGAGGACCCAAAGAAACAAGATAGGCCTCAAGGCATCAAGAGAAAGTTCTGGGGTAGCTTCTGTTATAGGCTAAATGTTTGTACCTCTTTCACCCCCACCCCCTAAGCTCCAATGTGATGGTATTTGAAGGTGAGCACTCACAATGAGAGTACCCTTCTATGAAGAGGAAGACAGATCTCTCTCTCCATGCACTAAGGCCATATGAACACCCAGTAAGAAGGTGACTGTCTACAAGCCAGGAAGAAGGCCTTTATTATCAAGAAACAAATCTGCTGGAACCTTAATCTTGTACTTCTAACTTCCAGATCTATGAGAAATAAATGTCTAATGTTTAAGCCACCCAGCCTATGGTATTTTGTTATAGTAGCCAGAGCCAACTAAGACAGCTTCCTTGCTCATTACTCAATGAAGTCTTCTCCAAGCTCCACGCTATAGTAGAAAAGATAGAAAGACAAATAGAAAACAGAGCTGGATTTCTGGCTCAGACAGTTTCAAGCTGGATGACACTGGCGAGTCATTGCACCACCATGGATCTAAAAGGACATTAGAAACTACAGAAGGTATTTTTGGCCATGGCTGAGTGAGAAGGTTGGCAAATACTCTTCCCTCAAAAGGAACTATAAAGTTGGAAATAACTTACAAAAACGACCATTTCAACACTCTGAAAACTGACCAAAGGCATATACAATATCAGAAATATTTATGTTAAAAACACTGCCTTTAGCTCAGAACAGTGTTGTTATTGCCCTGGGCCCTTTCAGTCCTCTCCAGGTTGGTCAGCACAGAGTTTCTGCCAGGGTAAGGTCACCACGAGGATTGGTAGCTTGACTGCTCAGGTTGAAGTGGTTCAGTTGATTGGGAGCAGTAGGTGATGCCATGGCCAGTGGCACTGCCAATGGAAGTGATGATCTTTGGCAGCAGGCAAGAGGGAGAACCTTGGCTCTACTAGCATGAAGTCATGGCTGGGGCAAGCATGTTCTTGGCTGAGATGTGAATGAATAGTGAAGATCAGAGAGGGCCCAACATATGAACACATTGCTAATCAACCCTAAAGTTGTGAGCAGGCATATAGGAGATGCAAAAGGACCCAGCAAAAAGAAAAAGCCAGAACAGACAAAACAATGACCTGAAATTTGAATATGCTCCCCTTCCCACACACAATTCAATTGACAAAACACTTGGCTTGATATGTTTGCGCTTAACCTTTGTCCAGTTATTGGTTGGACACTAAGCTATGCAGACAGAAGCTTAAAAGAATAAAAAAATAACTAAAAGAGACATGTGTCATACTGTGAAAGAGAAAGATTTCACAGATTTAACCCATAGATGTTCTAAACAATGAGAAAAAGAGCAGGAACAACAATTTTCATGGGAAAAAAGCAGAACCCAGAGTTGCTACAATATAGTAATGAAAATGTCCAGTTTTCCAACAACAGCAACAACAAAACTACAATGCATAATAAGAAAAGAAAATATGACCCATAATCAGGAACAAAAAGAGTAAATAGAAACTGGCTGAGATTGTTCCTAAATGTTTTAATTAGAAGATAAATATTGCTAAGCAACTACTAAAAATGTTCAATGAACTAAAAAAAAATCATGTCTAAGGAATTAAAAGAAAAAATAGCAAAAATTAATCTACCAATATGAAATCTTAATAAGGAGATAGAAACTCTAAAAAGAAAAAGACAAAGGATCCAAATAGACACCTTTCAAAAGAGGACATTCAGAAAGCCAAGAGACATATGAAAACATGCTCAAAGTCACTAATCATCCGAGAGATGCAAATCAAAACAACAATGAGGTAGCATCTTACACCTGTCAGACTGGCTATCATCAACAAATCAACAAACGACAAGTGCTGGAGAGGATGTGGAGAAAAAGGAACACTTGTGCACTGCTGGTGGGAATGCAGACTGGTGCAGCCACTATGGAAGACAGTATGGAGTTTCCTCAAAAAACTAAAAATGGAACTCCCATTTGACCCTGTGATCCCACTTCTAGGAATATATCCCAAGAAACCAGAAACACCAATCAGAAAGGATATATGCACCCGTATGTTCATAGCAGCACAATTCACCATAGCTAAGATCTGGAAACAGCCCAAGTGCCCATCAGTAGATGAATGGATTAGAAAACTGTGGTACATCTACACGATGGAATACTATGCTGCTGTAAAAAAGAAGGAACTCTTACCATTTGCAACGGCATGGATGGAGCTGGAGAGCATTATGCTAAGTGAAATAAGCCAGTCAATGAAGGAAAAATACCATATGATCTCACTCATTCATGGATAATAGAGACCATTATAAACTTTTGAACAATAATAGATACAGAGGCAGAGCTGCCTCACACAGATTGTCAAACTGCAGCGGGAAGGCCGGGGAGGGTTGGGGGGCAGGAGGGAGGGGGGTAAGAGATCAACCGAAGGACTTGTATGCATGCATATGAGCATAACCAATGGACATAAGACACTGGGGGGTAGGGGAAGCTGGGGAATTGTCAAGGGCGGGGGAACAAAGGACACATATGTAATACCCTTTGTAATACTTTAAGCAATAAAAAAAAGAAAATTCTAGAGTTAAAATACAAGAACTAAAACAAAAATTCAAGAATAAACTTATACCCCATATACACCTCAGCTCAGGCCCTTTGCACGGTCTGTATTGTGAGTGGGGGGACATTATGAATAACAACAATAAAAAAGAATGAACTTAAAAGCAGACTCAAGATGTTGAAAAACAATAACTTAATAAACTTGAAGACAGATAAAAAGAAAATATGCAATCTGAGGGAGGGGAGATAAAGTTGAAGGAAAATGAACAGAGACCCAGAGACATGTTGGTAATGTAAACATACCAACAAACATATACTGAGGGCCCCAGAAAGAGTGGAGAGAGAGAGAGAGAGAGAGAGAAAGAAGAATCAGAAAAAAGTATTTGGAGAAATAATAGCTAACACAAATTAGATGAAAGACATTAATCTACACATCTAAGAAACTCAATGAATCTCTAATAAGGTAAATGGAAAGAGATCCATACATAGAAACATCACAGTCAAACCATTAAAGCCAAAGAGCAAATCTTGTAAACAATAAGAGAAAAATTACTCATTGTTTTCAGGAGAGCATCAATACAATTAATGGCTGATTTATCATCTTAAATAACAGAGACCAGAAAAGCTAAAAGAAAAATGTCAACCAAGAATTTTACATTCAGCAAAACTTTCCTTAAAAGTGAAGGCATGATAAAGACTTTTCAGACAAGCAAAGATGAAGAGAATATGTTCTTAAGAGACTGCCTTATGAAGTCTTTCAAGCTGAAAGGAAATGATACCAGAATATACTAAATCCACAGGAAGATATGAAGAACATCAAAATGGAAAATATGTAGATTACTATAAAAATTGATAAATCTACTTTTTCTCATTTTATCTCTTAACATCTTTTGAAAACATAAGCTTGTATACAGCAATAATTATACCACTTAATTTACACACACACAAAACAGCATAAAGAAGGGAGAAAAAATAGAGTCATCTTAAAGCAAAGTTCCTAGATTTTCTGGAATCAAGTTATTAATCTTCAATGGATTATTATCATTTAAAAAATGCATATCATAATATCTAGACCAACCACTAAAACATCCTTAGGTTAAAAATCAACAGAGGAATTAAAATGCTACACTAAAAATATTTATTTAATACCCAAAAAGGTAGTTGAGTAGGAATAATGGAATAAAAAAGACAAGGGACATATAGAAAACAAATAGCAAGGTGGAAAATATAAATATAATATCAAAATTATATTAACTATAAATGGTCTAAATGATCCAATGAAAAGGCAGATATTGTTAGACTAGATAAACAAGATGCAAATACATGCTATCTACAGGAAGCATAATTTTCATTGCAAGACACAAACAAATTGAAAGCAAAAAAAATGAGAAAGACATACTATAAAACAGAAAACATAAAAGAGCTGGAGTGGCTACTGTAATATCAGATAAAATAGATCAAGGACAAGAAATATTTCTAGAAACAAAAAGGATATTTTATAATAACAGAGTTAATATGTCAAGAAAATACAAGGATTATAAATGAGTTTATACCTAACAACAAAGCCTCAAAATTCAGGAATCAAAAACTGACAGAACCAAAAGAAAAACAGATAATTCAACAACAATAATTAGAGCTTTCAACACTCCACTCTCAATAATTGATAGAAAACTAGACAGAAAATCAGCAAGAATGTAGAACAACACAATAAGTGCATTAGATCTAACAGACAGCTATAGAACACTCTACCCAAAGAGTGTTCATTCTTTTCAAGTGAACATGGAACAGTCTCCAGGACAGACCATATGCTAGGCATAAGACAAATATCAGTAAACTAAAAGAATATTAAAATAATACAAGTTGTATCTATTTTCTGCATTTTAGAAATCAACAACAAAAATACATGAGGCCTCTTCATCCATTTCCTGGTTTATTGTAAACATGGCCTGCAGTAACCATGGGGTAGCTGGCCCTCTCCTGGGAAAGGAATACTTTAATATATATATGTATATATATATATATATATATATATATATATATATATATATACATATATTTCAGAGAGGAAGGGAGAGGGAGAGAGAGAGAAACATCAATGATGAGAGAGAATCATTGATTGGTTCCCTTGCATGCCCACTACTGGGGATTCAGCCTGCAACCTGGGCATGTGCCCTTGACTGGAATCAAATGCAGGACCCTTCAGTCTACAGGCTGATGCTCTATCCACTGAGCAGAACCAGGTAGGGCAGGAATACTTTTTGAGGAAGTCAGAATGCTCTTCTCACTGATTCTCTTTTCCCCCTCCCTAATCAATACTCTCTCTCTCTCTCTCTCTCTCTCTCTCTCTCTCTCTCCATTAAATTAGAGTTGCAACCCCAAGTCAATGGGTGGCACCATTCCTCCTGAGAGACCTTTAAGTGGATGGACATTCAGTGTCAGAAACCATAAATAGGGAATATTCATTTACATCACCCTAAACACATACAAGACAGCTACAAAAGACACAGATCTAAAAGTGGTGTTCTAAGCAATACTCAGAAGTCTAATTTATACTTAGGGATGTGCAGAACAGGGTTATTTTCTGAATTCCTAACCTGGGTCAAGTATTATACAAGTGTTTTAATATATTATTCCCTTGTATCTTTTCCAAAACTCTATGAGGCAGGCATGAGTCTCATTTTATGGTCGAGAGGCTCAGAGAGGTTAAGCAAGTTACCCAAAGCCACACAGGATGTGTAAGGACTGGGATATGAATTCACCAAATTTAGCTCTATGGCATAGGCCTTGAGTACTACATTAGAGAGAAATGCTGTTACAGAGAAGAGAGTTGCAGAGAACTCAATACAAAGAAGCATATGAAACACTTTTTTTTTTTTTTTAGAAATTTAATGTTGAACTGTT
>NW_005872152.1:0-25706 GCF_000147115.1 Myotis lucifugus
CGGCTGTACTTCCCCCCTCGGCTGTACTTTCCCTCCTCGGCTGTACTTTCCCTCCTCGGCGGTACTTTCCTCCTTGGCTGTACTTTCCCTCCTCGGCGGTACTTTCCTCCTCGGCTGTACTTCCCCCCTCGGCTGTACATTCCTCCTCGGCGGTACTTTCCTCCTCGGCTGTACTTTCCCTCCTCGGCGGTACTTTCCTCCTCGGCTGTACTTTCCTCCTCGGCGGTACTTTCCTCCTTGGCTGTACTTTCCCTCCTCGGCTGTACTTTCCTCCTCGGCGGTACTTTCCCTCCTCGGTGGTACTTTCCTCCTCGGCTGTACTTTTCTCATCGGCGGTACTTTCCTCCTCAGCGGTACTTTTCCATCATACCCGTGGCCTATCTTGCTGCATCAGAAGTGGCTCCTGCAGGACTCCCTGCCCCCCAGCCCCTGTTCTTGCCTCTCGTCCCGCCTCCCGGTGGAGTGGAGGTTTCTGGGATGGTTCATGCTGCACAGGTGAGTCTCCAGGGGGAAGGAAAGAGAAGTGGTTGGTGTTTAAATGCCCAAATGTAACTTACAGACCAGTGTCAAGCCCTGGCCATTGCACTTGGTGGTTGGAGTATCAGTCCCCATGCCGAAGGGCGGTGGGTTTCATTCCTGGTCAAGGGCATAGACCTGCATTGCAGGTTTGATACCATCACCCAATTGGTGTGTGTGTGTGTGTGTGTGTGTGTGTGTGTGTTTGTGTGTGTGTGTTTGTGTGTTTCCCCCACTCCCTCCCTTCCACTCTCTAAAATCAATGGAAAAAATATCCTCAGGTGAGGACTAACTAACTAACTAAGGATTAGTGTCAAGAGTTTGAACTCATTCAAGACAGCGTGGCCTACGTTTTATTTTATTTTTTAATGGAAAAGTCTTACAGACACCGAGAACTCCTGCACGTCCACACTCGGTATGGGTCTCATGCTCACCCCCGAGGGACTTGGAAACCGACTTCTTGGGTGGCGTGGGCTACTTCCTGTCAGATGGGGGCACCACCTTCCCGCTCCCAGGCTTGCCGAGCAGAGGCTGTGGGTGTGGGAGAGTCTCTCTAGCACTCAGACTCCACACAGTCTTCAGGGAAGGGCCTGCCCACTTTCACCAACAGGAAGAGCAGGCACGAGCTCAGCAAGGAGAGAGCAAGCCTCCCTGAGGCCGGTGTTGGACTCGGTCCTCGACCCACTGCATCTCAGCTCCCGTCCTGGGCTCAGCTCCCTCCCTGGGCTCAGCTCCCTCCCTGCATCTCAGCTCCCTCCCTGGACTCGGTCCTCGACCCACTGCATCTCAGCTCCCGCCCTGGGCTCAGCTCCCTCCCTGGGCTCAGCTCCCTCCCTGCATCTCAGCTCCCTCCCTGGGCTCAGCTCCCTCCCTGCATCTCAGCTCCCGCCCTGGGCTCAGCTCCCTCCCTGCATCTCAGCTCCCTTCCTGCATCTCAGCTCCCTCCCTGTATCTCAGCTCCCTCCCTGCATCTCAGCTCCCTCCCTGCATCTCAGCTCCCTCCCTGCATCTCAGCTCCTTCCCTGCATCTCAGCTCCCTCCCTGGGCTCAGCTCCCTCCCTGCATCTCAGCTCCCGCCCTGCATCTCAGCTCCCTCTCTTGTCTCAACTCCAGATGAGGGGAGACCTCCACAATCACCTGGCAGTGAGCAGAGGGTGGAAATGGGGTTGGAGTTAAATATCCACTCAGTATAGTCGCTGTGTTTGGAGAACAGGAAGACTTGTGGGTGATTCAGCTCTTTGTACTAAGGTGAACTCTACTTGTTTCTGAACAATGAGAATCCTTGATTTCTCTGCTCTCAACCAAGGTTCATTCTGGAGATGCAGGACTTTTCCAAAGGTCTCAGGCGCCAGGGGCAGGGCTGGGGGACCTTGGGCTTGCCCTCGGTGAAAAAGGCACCTTGTAATAGGGTCACCTGCACACCCTCCTCCGTGGGCTGATACAGTGGAGAAAGGGAGCACCCCTCTTCCTCATAGACACCCAAACTTTCAGGAAACTCTACACCAGGAAGACTGAGGGTGCTACGTTAAAGAGAAATAGGCTTGACAGGTGCTGGCTGTGGGGTCGCAGAGACGTCAACCAAGTCGACTCACCTGGCCAGGTGGGCAGCATCAGGACGTCGCAGGTGGGTTCGGGGGACGTGGGCCAGCTCCCGGGCCAGCACGTGCTGCGTGTAGTCATCCTGCCACGCGAAGCCTGTGGGGAAGATGCAGAGCCACATATGAACTTGGGAGTGGAGCCAAAGCCCTTGTTCAGTGTCATGAGGGGCCCTGTCCCCAGCAGGTAAGCCAGGCTCCCCACCCCTGCGCCTCACTGATGCGGGGGAGCAGGCGCTCTGCTCTGCAGGAAACTCGGGCTGAGCATTCGGTGGGAAGGGAGGGCTGCCCTCTGTGAGTGAGGCAAACCTGCTGTGAGGTCTGATCAAATCATTGAATCCACACGCTCCCCTGGGAGCTGGCCTTTAGCACTTCACAACAGATGGACGAATGGACATTCCCTTTCACTGAGCCCACATTCCACTTGCTCAGACCATTATCCTTCCTCTCTGGACCTTCTCAGGGTCCGGACCTGCCCAGAGAATGCTAGGCCCAGAAAAAGCTGCCTAGAATCCTTCAAAACCTCTGACTCCCCATCCCTGGGTGCTGGCGCCATTTTGGGGTTCAGCCCATCTGGTAGCTAGATGACCTGATAAACGTATAATCCCTCACCTCGTGTGTTCCTCCTTCAGCGACCCGAACACTTTCTACACAGGAGGGGTGCAGTCATGGCAAGGTCTCACCGTGTGCACAGTTGCCCACTCACCGCCACCCCTGGCGGCTTGTTCTCCAGCCCCAGCTGGTTAGATCCCACACTTGGGATGAAATGAGGGGCGTTGTTGCTGGGAAAGCAATCACCCTGCGGCTCAGTGGACCGGTTACATTATATTTGTACTCAAATGTTATGACAAAGCCTTATTTATAACAAGGGCGACGTGGTGATGGAGGCGAAATCCATGTGATTATGCATTAATTACACGCGCTGCAGATCGCATGATAATTACGCCCGAAATTACCAAATAACGCCCCGGAATAATTATTATGCAATTTGTACATTTTAGATCTTATGGTAACATGTTAGCACTTACAACTACCCCATGCAATTATCCATAATTACCTCATCACTAAATATCATGTAATTACAGAGATATTTTTATGCCCTGTGCAAAAACCCATTGCCACCTTCAGTTCCGGACAGCTCCATGCTGTGTGCGTGTGTGCGCATGTGGATGGGGTGTGTGTGCATGCATGTGTAGTGCATTTGTGTGTATGTGTGTGCATGCATGTGTGTGCATGCACAGGTAGTGCATTTGTGTGTGCATGCATGTGTGTACGCATGCATGTGTAGTGCATTTGTGTGTATGTGTGTGTATGTGTGCGATGCAAGGAGGCCCAGACTTGCTGAGATCACACGTTCCGGGCTGGATGAAAGCATGCTAAGGAACACAAGCTCCCTCACGGGCACTTTTAATACTTGTTTGAAATGCAACTCTGACATTTTTAAAAATGTACAAACGGCAACATTCAAACAGCGGCGCGATTCTAGCCCTGAAGTCTGACAGCACGACAAGGGGGAGCTTCCGGGGAAGCTAGCCTCGCCGCTTGGTGGGCAGCCTGCACTGAGGGCTCCGTCAGGGCGTAACAGTGAGAGGAGAGGCCCCGCAGGGACCGCCAGGCCACCGGTACCTGGTCCAGGACTAACATCCTAATCATTGCAAGTCTGTCCCATTGGCTACAGCAGCTAAAAACCACCACAGGTGCAAGCCCTGTGTTCGTGGCTGCGATTGGTCCCAGCCCAGCCTAGGCTCGATGGAGAGCACATGTGTGATATTCGCGTAGCAGTGAGCACAGCTATACACACGCTGCTCCCGTGGCTTGAATGCTAACATCTACCCGGAAACAGGAAAACAATCGAGACTCAAAGGGAACTTCCCAGGAAACAATTAATTTAAATAACAGAATTTCAATAACACTCCCTATCGAAGGAGCACGGAAGTCGAGTGGTGTTGATTCCGGGGCCTGTGAAGAGGGCTCGATCCTTCCAGAACCGCAGTTGCCGATGGATAAAGGGCTCTGTGTGGGCATAGGGGAGCCTGAACCCCGGCCCAGGCATCTCAGTTCTCCGGGAGCAGGCCGGAGCTGGGCCTCGCTCTACAAACAAGAACCGCATCGCTCCAAGGGTTTAGGTGTCCCCAGGCCCTCTCCCAGGGCACACAGGAGGAGCTGCCACCCTGGGCAGGTAGAAGCCACTTCCAGGAAACTGGACAAGACACCTTTCCCATCCCCGCTGAGTACCACTGACGACCCTGGAGAGTCTTCCCGCTGAGGCTGTGAGGGTGGAGAGAACCCCGAGGACCCAGGCCCTTGGGCCCAGGAAGGAAATGTGCGGGGTTGTCTGGCTCAGCGCCCAATCCTTAGGAACACAGCAGGCGCAGGGCCCAACTCTAGCGCCTCCCTCCCCCGGCCAGAGGGCAGGAAGGAGCAACTGAGCACATGCTACACAAACAGCTCCACTCCCGCCCACCCCACAAAGCGCGGACCACAGCACCCGCCCACCACGGCTAAGGGCCTCTCTGGGTGCCCTTCCCCACAGGCTGGAAAGAGGCCCCCACCTCCGGGGACCCTGCCAGGTGGGAACTGCCCACCATCACTGGGGACCACGTGGGGAGCTGAAACCCACGCGCCCCTGCCCAGCAGGATGGACAAGAGCTGCTCTCGGGTGTCAGCAGGTGGGGAACCCGACCCAGCAGAGCGGTGCCAGGAAAGGCCAGTTAAACCAGGTTCACTGAGATCCAGGGTCTCGTGATGGAATACAGAAGTGCCCAGGTTTCAACCGAAAACCAGTCCTCCTGAGAACCAGAGAGATCTCAAACGGAATGAAAAAGGCCCCGTGGACACCCACCTGAGATGACGGAGACGCGAGCAGGGCCCAGCAAGGACGGCGAAGCAGCGGACAGAAACCCTTCCGCCCGTGCACAGGCACCAGCGCACCTGAGACTAGTGACCAGGAAGCCCGGCAAAGAAACAGAAATGAAATAAGAACCAAATGCAGATGTTGTAACGGAAAATGAACAGCTGAGCGGGTGCCTGTGATTGGAGGGCGATGGGACGGGGAGTGGGGGGTCTGTGAGCTGCAAGATGAAGACACAGAAACCACCCCGTTCCCACAAAGGGAGAACATGGCCCGGGAAAACCGTGGGGCTACAGCCAAAGGCCCCAGTTCCTGCCGCCAGAGTCCCAGACGGAGAGGAGAAGGGGGCACTCACAGGGTGAAGACACTCAAAAAAGGGGTGGTGAACCCTTTCCATGTGGGCAAGAGATATAAACCCAAGGATTACAGAAGCTGACACACCAAAAGGAGACACCCAAATCCCCTCCTACTACAAACTAAACACCAAGTAAAACGACCACAGCATCCAGAGAAACACAGCACCTTCCTACCGGGGAAGGGTTCCAATGACACAGGACTTCTCATCAGAACCTCAGAGGCCGTGGGAAAGCCCACGCATGTTCCCCGGGCTGAGGAAAGAGCTGCCCACCAGAACCCTGGGAACCTGCCAATCCAGGTACCCGGTGAAAACGTCTTTAAGGAATGACAGCAAATCAAGACGGTCTCAGAGGGGGGATGAGAGTTTTGTTTTTCACCAGCAGACTCACCCTGCAAGAACCGCTGAGCAGAGGTCTAAGCAGAGAGAGGAGAAGCAGCCGGCGGTGTCCAGAAGGAAAGGCGATCACGGGAGACAAAGGAAATGCAATCGGTTCCGTTTCCCTTGAGTTTCCTAGACTTTGTTTGGCAGTGGAAGCAAATGCAATAATACTGTCTGATGTGCTTCCAAAAATATGCTGAGGAAATAATTAAAACAACTGTAACAAATAGTAGGGAGGCGTCCTCGAGGGAGGTATGCATCCTACCAGCATATGCCACTCAAACTGGTAAAATGAAACCCCCAGTGAGCTCATGTGTAGATAGTGTAATATCTAGACCAAGCACTGAAAACATTAGCAAGAGAGTCACTCAAAAATACCATACATGGCCCTAGCTAGTTTTGCTCAGTGGATAGAGCATCAGCCTGTCGGCTGAAGGGTCCCGGGTTTGATTCTGGTCAGGGGTTGTGGACTTGATCCCCAGTAGGGGGCGTGAAGGCGGCAGTCAATCAATGATTATTTCTCATCATTGATGTTTCTATCTCTCCCTTTCCTTTCTTCTCTGAAATCAATCAATAAATATATAAACATTATACATAAGCCAAAATGGAATGCCTATGTGACCTAGAGAAATACAGGGGGATGGGGGAAAAAGAGAATAGAACAAATACAAAACAAAAAATAACATAAGAAATTTAAGCCCCAAGATTATTTAAAAAATACCTTAAATGTAAATGGGTTAAATATACCCAGGAAGACAGACATTGACTGAGTGGATTAAAAATGCTCAACTCAAGATTAAAAATGGTGGTAGAGTAAGTGGATGCTGCCCAGGACCAAACTAGAATTACAACTAAAATACAGAAAAACTTCCTGAATAACCAATGGGAGACTCACAGGAGAGAACCCTGATAACTGAGAACAGAAAGTGGAGACGGCATAGAGACTGGTAGGAGGGGCAGAGGCACCAAAGGGCTGGTCTGGCGCCCACAGACAGCAGCTGAGTCCTGGAGAGATATCTCAACTGGGGGTGGGGGGAGTTGCTAAGAACTCTGGGGTCTAATCCCCAAGCTGGGCCCCCCAGCAGAGAGCACCACAACTGAGAAGGGTACCCACATGACATGTGGCTGTGAAAAGCAGCAGGGTTGCTATCTGCCAGGGAGAGACGGCTAGAAATTCAGACACCCTCTTAAAGGGCCAATGCATAAAACTAGTTGTGGAGTCACCCACATTGTGCTCTGGCAGAGGGAGGGAGGAGTGGGCTGGAGCTGTGTGAGCAGAAACCAGGATGGGGGCTTTAGAGTTAGAGCTCAGAAAGCAGACACCCTGGTTTTCTATGCTGATTCATTTGCTCACACTATGGAGGCCATCTTCCTCACACAGACATTTGCTATACACGTGGCTTTGCCTGAGGGAAAGACAGTTGACCCACCCTATTGGAAAACACCTTGCCCCATGGTGTGAGTTTCTGAGGCCCAATAAGAGACTGAGAAAAACAATTAGCCTCCAGGCAGAAGCAATTGCCCCACCCTGTTGGAAAAAACTCTCGCCACACTTGTGGACGATGGCCTAAGGGTAATTCAAGGCAGAATCCTATCAGTCTGCAGGCAGAGGCAATTTCTGGAGGCTTTGAGTGATTGCTTGATCTAATTAGTAAGAAATAGTGTTTGACACTGTCCTGCACTGGAGATTGAGAGGTGTAGCAAATCAACCTACCACCTAGTCATAAACCCAAACAGGCAGCCAAAATGAGGAGACAAAGAAACAACCCCCAAATGAAAAAACAAGAGAATTCTTCAGAAGAAGCGATAAATGAAATGGAGATAAGAAAATTATCAAACACAGAGTTTAGGACAATGAAGTAAAGATACTCAACAACATGAGAAAAGAGATAGTAACTATGAAAACAGAAATAAATGACATAGCACAAATAAAGAACACATTGGAAGGAATACTCAGCTGACTAGTGGAAGCTGAGGATTGAATTAGTGAATTAGAAGACAGGTTTGAAAAAAATCACTCAGAGAATCAAAAAGAAAAAAAACAATTAAAAAACAGGAAGGACAGTGAAAGAGAGCTGAGGGACGATGTGAAACATAACAATATTAGAATAGCAGGTGTGCCAGAAGAGGCAGAAAGGGAGAAAGGAATAGAGAAGGTGTTTGAAGAAATAATAGCAGAAAACTTCCCTAACCTGGCAGAGGAAAAAGTCACACAAGTTCAAGAGGCATAGAGAACCCAAACAGGCCAATGCCCAGACACATCATAATTAAAATGTCAAAAATTAAAGACAAAGAGAGAATCTTAAAGGCAGCAAGAGAAAAGCAAGCTGTTACCTACAAAGGAGCTCCCATAAGGTGACACCTGATTTCTCATCAGATACTCTACAGGCCAGAAGGGAATGGTATGAAGTACTCAGGGTATGGAAAGCAGGGATCTGAGACCAATATTACTATATCCAGCAAGGCTATCATTCAAAATAGAAGGTGAAATAAAGTTTTTTTCCAGACAAAAGGAAAAAAAAAGGCTAAAGGAGTACATCACCACCAAGCCAGCATTACAAGAAATGCTAAAGGGACTGCTGTAATGTGAAGAAGAAATAGAGAGAGAAACCTAGCCATACAGATTTAAAATGGCAATAAATAAGTACCTATCTATACTAATAATAGAGGAATGTGCAAATTGTCTGGGACGCTGTTACAGTAATAATAACGACCAAACAGCAGGCTGTGTGAGGCGACTAGGCCAGCAGGGGGGCAGTTGGGGGCAACCAGGCTGGTGGGGGGGCAGTTGGGGGCCACCAGGCCACCGGGGTGGGGCAGTTGGGGGTGACCAAGCTGGCAGGGGGTGGGGGAGGCAGTTAGGGGTGACCAGGCAGGCAGGCAGATGAGCAGTTAGGAGCCAGAGGTCCCAGATTGTGAGAGGGATGTCCGAATGCCAGTTTAGGCCTGATCCCAGGAATGGGCCTAAACCAGCAGTTGGACACCCCCAAGGGGTCCTGGATTGGAGAAGGTGTAGGCTGGGCTGAGGGCACTCCCCCCCCCAATGCATGAATTTTGTGCACTGGGCATCTAGTCAATAATAACCCTAAATGTAAATGGATTAAATGTTCCAATAAAAAGGCATAGGGTAGCTGAATGGATACAAAAACATGACCCAACTAAATGCTGCCTACAAGAGACCAAACTCAGAATAAAAGACTCACACAGAATGAGAGTGAAGGGATGGAAAAATATTTCTTCCATGCAAATGGAAACAAACAAAAGCAGGAATAGCAATACTCATATCCAACAAAATAGACTTCAAAATGAAGGCCATCACAAGAAACAATAAAGGTCACTACATAATACTAAAGGGATCAATCCAAAAGAGGATATAACCCTGGTAAACATATATATATATTCAAGATAGTATTATTTTTAATTTATAAAAATAATTCTGGAGAACTTTAAGGGAGAGAGGAACAACAATACAGTCATAGTAGGGGACTTTAACACCCCACTGACTTCACTGGATAGATCTTCCAGATAAAAAAATTAACAAGGAAACAGTGACTCTAAATGACACACTAGATCAGATGAATTGAATAGACATTTATAGAACATTTCACCCAAAAGCTGCAGAATATACATTCTTCTCAAGTGCACATGGAACATTCACAAAGATAGATCACATGTTAGAACACAAAACAAGTCTCTACAAGTTCAAGAAGATTGAAATCATATCAAGCATCTTCTCAGATCACAGTGGAATGAAATTAGCAATTGACTACAGTAAAAACACCCAAAGACATTCAAACACATGGAGGCCAAATAGCATGTTATTAATGAATGGGTTACCAACAAGATCAAGAAAGAAATTTAAAAAACTACCTGGAAACAAATGAAAATGAACACACAACAACCCAAAATCTATGGGACACAGTGAAAGCAGTGCTGAGAGGGAAGTTCACAGCACTACAGGCCTATCTCAAAAAACAAGAAAAATCAAGAATAAACTATTTAACCCTACAACTTAAAGAACTAAAAAGAGTATAACAAGAAAAGCCCAGAGTAAGATGATGGAAGGAAATAATAAAGATTAGAGCAGAAATAAATGACATAGAGGCTAAAAGAAAATACAAAAAATCAATGAAACCAAGAGTTGGTTCTTTGCAGGGATAAATAAGATTTATGAACTGTTAGCCAGACTCATGAGGAAACGGAGAGAGGACCCAAATGTATAAGATCATAAACAAAAGTACAGAAGTAACCACTGACACCACAGAAATACAAAGGATTGTAAGAAAATACTATGAATAACTATATGCCAACAAGCTGGACAATGTGGATGAAATAGAAAAATTCTGGAAAAATACAACCTCCAAAAACTAAGTCAGGAGGTATCAGGAAACCTGATTAGGCCAATAACAACTGATGAAATAGAAGTTAAAAAAACTTCCAGCAAACAAAAGCCCTGGTCTGGAAGGCTTCAAGCGGAGTTTTACCAAACATTCAAAGAAGAACTAACACTTCTACCCCTCAAACTATTTCAGAAAATCCAAGAGGAAGGAACGCTTCCAAGCTCTTTTTATGAGGCCAGCATTATCCTAATTCCAAAACCAGATAAAGACACTACCAAGAGGGAGAATTACAGGCCAATATACCTGATGAACGTAGGTGCTAAAATCCTCAACAAAATATTAGCAAATTGGATCCAGCAATATATTAAAAAGATCATACACCATGACCAAGTGGGATTTATTCCAGGGATGCAAGACTGGTACAATATCCATCAATCAATATAAGTGACACATCACATAAACAAAATGAAAGACAAAAATCACACAATTGTATCAATAGACGCAGAAAAAGCATTCAACAAAATCCAACACCCATTATTGATAAAAACTCTCAGCAAAGTGGGAAGAGAGGGAGCATATCTCAACATGATAAAGGCCATTTATGACAAACCTACAGACAAAAACCAATAGCATTTCCCCTAATAACAGGAACAAGACAGGCAAGACAGGCATGTCCGCTTTCACCACTCTATTCAACAGAGTCCTAGCCACAGTGAACAGATAAGAAGAAGAAATAAAAGGCAACCAAATTAGAAAGGAGGAAGTAAAACTCTCATTATTCACAGATGACATGATATAGAAAACCCTAAAGACTTCACCAAAAAACTATGAGATTTAATAAATGAATTTGGCAATGTGGTAGGATACAAAATCAACACCCCAAAATCGATGTCTTTTTTATACACCAATAATGAATTCTCAGAAAGAGAAACTAAATAAATAATCCCATTTACCATTGCAACAAAAAAATTAAGACACTTAGGAATAACCTTAACCAAGGAGGCCAAAGACCTTACTCAGAAAACTACAGGACATTGAAAAAGAGATAGAGGAAGACATAAACAGATGGAAGAACATACCATGTTCATGGACTGGTAGAATCAATATCATTAAAATGTCCATACTCCAAGGCAATCTATAAATTCAATGCAGTCCCTATTAAAACTTCACAGATCTAGAACAAATATTCTAAAAATTTATATGGAACCAAAAGATACCCTGAAGAGATGCAGCAATCTTGAGAAAGTTGGAGGAGTCACAATACCAGATCTCAAGTTATACTACAAAGCCACTGTAATCAAAACAGCCAGTTACTGCCACAAGAACAGGCATATAGAGCAATGGAGCAGAACAGAGAACCCAGAAATTGACCCAAGCCATCATGCTCAGTTAATATTTGACAAAGGAGGCAAGAGCATATAATGGAGTAAAGACAGTCTCTTCAATAAATGGTGTTGGGAAAATTGGACAGATACATGCAAAAAATGAGACTAGACCACCAACTTACACCATACAAAAAAATAAACTCAAAATGGATAAAAGACTTAAATGTAAGTCATGAAACCATAAAAATCCTAGAAAAAACTATAGGCAGCAAAATCTCAGACATCTCTCATAGCAATATGTTTATAGATACATCTCCTAGGGCAAAGGAAACTAAGGAGAAAATAATCAAATGGGACTACATCAAAATAAAAAGCTTCTGCACAGCAAAAGAAACCATCAACAAAATGAAAAGGGAGCCCACTGTATGGGAAAACATATTTGGCAATGATACATCTGATAAAGGGTTAATTTCCAGAATATATAAGGAACTCATACACCTTAACAAAAGGAAGACTAACAACACAATGAAAAAATGGGAAAGGACATAAATAGACTCTTCTCCAAAGTGGACACACAGAGGCCAAGAGACATATGAAAAATGCTCAAGGTTCTGATCATCAGAGAGATGCAAATCAAAACGACAATGAGGTACCATCTCACACCTGTAAGAATGGCTACTATCAACAAATCAACAAATGACAAGTGCTGGCGAGGATGTGGAGAAAAGGGAACCCTTGTGCACTGCTGGTGGGAATGCAGCCATTATAGAAAGCAGTATGGAAGTTCCTGAAAAAATTAAATATGGAACTTCTATTTTACCCAATGATCCCACTTCTAGGAATATATTCTAAGAAACCCAAAATACCAATCAGAAAGAATGTATGCATCCCTATGTTCATAGCAGCACAATTTACAATAGCTAAGATGTGGAAACAGCCCCAGTGCCCAGCAGGTTGAGATAAAAAAGCTGTGGTACATTTACACAATGGAATACTCTGCAGCTGTAAAAAAGAAGAATCTCTTACCCTTTGAGACAGCATGGAGGGACCTGGAGAGTATCATGTTAAGTGAAATAAGCCAGTGAGAGAAAGACAAGTGTCACATGATCTCACTCTTATGTGGAATCTAAGTAACAAAATAAACTGATGAACAGCGTGGATCCAGAGATATGGAAGCAGGGAACAAAGTGTGGAATCTCAGAGGGAAGGTGGGGAGGGTGGGTGGGTGGGAGATAATCAACTGAGGACATTGTATGCAGATATGCATGGCCCATGGACACAGACAATGGGGCGGTGAAGGTGAGGAGCGGGCAGGCTGGAGGGGATCCATGGGAGGCGAAAAAGGAATATATGTAATACTTTCATCAATAAAGAATTTTTTTTTTAATGTCCAACTCAACTATATGCTGTTTATAGAAAATTCACTTCAAATATAACACCATAGGCAGGTTGGGAGTAAAAGGGTAGGAAATTAATGTCATTAATTGAAAGAAAACAGCACTGGCTACAGTAATGGCAGATACACGAGTCCTCAGAGCAAACCACATTGCGAAGGACAGGGAGGGGTAAGGATGCGAGGGTCAGTACTTCCATAACATACACAGCACACCACACGGCAGGTGTGAGGCGCACAGGCTGAGAGGACTGACGGGAATGGACACACCACAGCTACAGCTGGGAGCTTCAGCCCACTTTACCAACCAACTCAGGGAGGGAATGTGCAGAGCTAGCGAACAGCCCACGGTGCTGTCAGCCCACAGTTCTGCCAGCCTGTACAGGACCCTGGGCAGCAAGTGCAGAGCCCATGCCCCGCCACGGGCCCACGGGCAGGGCCTGGGGGCGTGTCCTGGGTCAGAAAACAGACCTCAGCACGGGAAAGGGATCCAAATCACTGCGCTCCATTCACATGGAGCCCGACTGGAAGCGAAGAGCATACTTACAAGAACGTCTCCAACAGCACACTGCGTAACCGGGGTAGAGGGACCCCGAGGGCACAGCCCGTCAGCCGCAGCGACAGCGAAAGGCCACAGGTCGGAGGTGCTGGAGCAGTGGGACTGCGAGGAGTGCAGCTTTGCTGCCAAATGCTCACCTTAGAGAAAGTTTCAAATCAATCACCCAGTCCTCGCGGGAAAAGGCTCAGAAGGGAGCAAAGTGAATCCACAGCAAGCCGAGGAAGCAGTAATAAAGAGCAGGGCCAATAAAATTGAAATCAGAAACAAACAGAGAAAGTGAAAACAAACCAAAAAGCCAGTTCTCTGAAAAGATTAGCAACATTGACAAATCTCTAGCAAGACTGACAAAGAAGAGAGACCAGTCACCAACGACCAAAATCAGCAATCAAGCGGGAGATGGATACACACCTGCAGACCCACCAGAAGCAAACACATGAACACAGAGCTTGGGAAACAGACCCTCCCCACAATCACGAGCCACGCACCCGTCCCGTCTGACTCGAGGCGTCTGGTGCCCAGGAATAATTCATATTTAAAACATCCCCCAAACCAAGCTCCTTGGCACATCTGCTGTGAGGGCCAAGGCCTCATCAGCCACCAGGCTGTCCACACCCCAGAACTCCTCGCCATCACCCCGGGAGACGCAGCTCCTGGGAGCCCCGAGCCCCTGCGGAGGGACCGCCGTCCTGTGGATGGAGAGCTGCCCCCTGGGGAGGGAAAGCAGAGGCTGGGGCTGCCGTGTGGCGGGAATGAAAGGAGTTGCTGCTTGCACGGTCCGCAGGCCTGTGCAGACGTGGTCGAGGTGTCACACAGCCACCCTTAAGAGATGGGGCCTGGGACACTCCCTTCCTTGTCGCTGCCGTTATTCAGAAAAACGGATCTCTTGTTAAAATCAGGAGTTTCTTGGGTGAAAAACACTTCGCAGGGTTCCGATGAGGTCAGGCATCCCTCGTTCAGTATCGCAAGCCCAGAAGGTGAGCTGGTTCTTGCCACTGAACTTGTGTTGGTTCGGCGGCTCGGTTCCAGGGGCCCACAGTGAACACGAGGCTAGCGGGAGGGGAGGGTGGCGTCTTTGCTTCTGAGAAAGGAACCGTCCAGCGGCCCGTGAACAAGAGCTAAGCTGTCCAGCTACAGAAGCAGTGCGTCCTCAGGCTTCTTGGCGATATTTGAAAGATGCAGCGAAAGCCATGTATGGGGGGTGGGGGTGGGGGAATCCCCAGAGAGAAATCTCCAGACCCGTGTGATTTCACTGCAGACTTCTACCAAACATCTAAGGGAGAATTAACATGAATTGTACACAACTGCTTCCAGAAAATGGAAGAAAACATAGTTCCCAGTTAATGTTAAGTCGCTATTATTAACCTGATGCCAAAAGCAGGTGAAAACAGGACCAGAAAAGGGAGCCTACAGACCAACACCCTCCTGAGCACAGACATAAAATCCAGCAACATGTCCAACTCATCACTCGTCAGGGGATTCGTTCCCGGGGTGCAGGGCGGGTTCCATATTCTAAAACAAATCAGTGTCATCCACGGGATTGAGAGGCTAAAGAAGAAAAATATCACATGATCAGATCAATGCAGAAAAAGTATTTGAGAAAATCCACACCCACTCGTGATGGAAACTCCCGCGGAAATGGGGATCACCCCGATCGTGAGCACTGGGCGGAGCCAGCTTTCCACGGAGCCCCAGGACAGGCGAGGAGGGCGGCAGAGCGGAGCCGCAGCCCACGCGGCACTGGAAGGCACGCAGGCTCGAAGGGAGGGGTGAGGCTGCACCCACTTTCAGCCTCGGCCAGAAGTCAGAGCGTTTCCCTCCACCAGGAGCTTGCGGGTTCCATTCCCGGTTGGGGAGCGTATGGGAGGCAACTGACCCCTCTCTCTCCCTTTCTCTCTCTCTCTCTCTCTCTCTCTCTCTCTCTCTCTCTCTCTCTCGTCAATGTAAACATGCCCGCAGGTGAGGATTCAAAAAAAAAGTACCTAGCCCTAGCCGGCTTGGCTCAGTGGATAGCGCGTCAGCCTGCGGACCGATGGGTCCCAGGTTCGATTCCGGCCAAGGGCACATGCCTGGGTTGCGGGCTCCATCCCCAGTGGTGGGTGTGCAGGAGGCAGCCGATCAATGATTCTCTCTCATCATTGATGTTTCTATCTCTCTCTCCTTCTCCCTTCATCTCTGAAATCAATAAAGAAATATTTTTTTTTAAAAAGTACCTATTTTCCCGATGACATGATGTTCTATATGGAAAATCTCACAATGAATCTACAAAAAAACCTCCTACAATTAATAAATTATTTTTCTAGGTACTAGCTATGAATATACTGACCCTGAAATTAAAATAAAATACTAAATACTTTGGTGTGAATCTAACAAAACATGTGCAGGACTTGTGTGCTACAAGTTATATGATATTGATGAAGGAATCAAATATCTAAATAAATGATAGGACATGTTCATAAATCAGAAGTCCCAACATAATCGTGTCAGCTCTCCCCAAATTAATGTACATGTTTAACATGATCCCTATCAAAATCCCAGCAAGATTTTTTTAATTTTACTTATTGATTTTAGAGAGAGAAGAAGGGAGAGAAAGAGACAGAAACATTGAATTGTTGTTCCACTTATTTCTACCTTCATTGGTGGATTCATGTATGTGCCCTGAACGGAAATCGAACCTGCAACTTTGGCGCATTGGGATGACGTGCCACCAGGCCAGGGCTCAGCAAGATTCTTTATAGATACAGGCACCTATGTATATGGAACAGCAGAGGAACCACAGTAGCTAGACAATTTGGAAAAAGAATAAAGCAGGAGGAATCCTCCGACCTCATAATCGCATGCCCATAGTCTCACAGTGCGGGCACCGTGACCGGTCGGAGCGACAGGTACACAGACCCCCGGACAGACACAGACCCCGGACACAGACCCCACAGCTGCAAAAGCAACTGACTGGTTGGAAAACTGCCTTTTCAACAAATGGCGCTGGAGCGATCAAGTATCCGAAGGTGAAAACCTCCGCGTGTCTCACCGTTGACACAGAAGCTCAGCGGGACGCAGGCCGATGCACAGCGATGACAGCCAACCTTTCAGGGGAAACCGCGGACAACCTCGGGGCCCAGCACGGACCACAGGGTTCTCGGATTCGGCGCCGAACGCCACCCACAGAAAAGAGAAGCTGGTGCACGGGCCTCAGCAAAGTGAAAGCTTTTCTCCTCGAAAGCCCCCCTCGGAGGGCACGGGACAGAGGGAAGGTAGCTCAGGCCGCAGGGACAAGCGGGCGTGCCTGAGCAGAGCTCTCAAAAGTACACAGCAACATCCAACCAGAATGGACAAGAGACAGAGACGTTTCCTCAGAGAGGACACACAGGTGGCAAACAAGCCCGTGAACAGTGGGCCAGCCTCGGCAGCCTCAGAAAATGCATTAAGCAGGACAGACCTCCTGGGCGAGACCAGAAGGAGGGACAGCCCCAGCAGGAGGCCAGGTGTCTGCCAGCCGGTGGCGGGGGTAGGAAAACCGAGAGGAGGGACCCTCTGGCTGCCAGGGCCCGGGTGGGAGAGGAACCCAGAGAGGAGCAGGAATGAGGACAAGACGGGAGGGGGCGGCCATGGCGGAGGATGTGTCAGCCACATGAGACCTGGACCACGGGGCGACCCACGGCCCCGCCCGCGCTGACACGTGACCCAGGGTCTGGACCCCGAGCTGAGCCTCAGGTCAGAGTGGGCTCAGCTCAAGTCCCACGTGGAAGAATCCACGGCATTGCGATAGTGGGACCACTGCCTTGTCCGTCAGAACCCACACGCCAAGACTTTCAAAGAGGGTGCCATTGATCAGGGTGGTTTTCTCCGCCTTTAAAAATGCTTACAAACCACAAGAAAAACCACCCGTCTTGTCATTACAGCGACTGTATTCTCACTTGGAAGACAGTGTGATAATCACTTACTCAATGACTTGGTTGTAAATCGCTGATCTATCCTGCCTGGTACCGAGCCTCAGAGCCGCCAGCCCCACCAGGGGAGGGGCCGGAGCCCAGCACTCGGCCGGAAGGCCCAGGAGAAAGACGTGCTCTGCAGAGGCGCCCTCCCCAGGCCCCAGCCGGTGCTCCGGAAGGAAGACATGCTGCTGCTGCGCTCCACTCGCTCTGAACGCCCAGGGCCCCTCCAGCCCTAATATGCACTTTGCACAGAGCAGCGCAGGCCCGGTCGCCCGAACCCCAGGCCGGCAGGGCGGAGGGCGCGGGCGGCGTGGCCTTCCTGGCGGACACCGTCGCTTACAGACGTCTCCTTCTCGCGTCTGCAAGTCTAGCATCAGTGAAGTCAGACAGGAAGCTGTTTGTCCGGGCAGCTCCGCCCGCTCAGTTTAAGGCGGTAGAATGCAAATGAACGTGAAATCCAAGGGACACCCTGGCGGCAGCGCTGAGCACACCTTCATTGTAAGAGAAAGCTGGAAGCAGAGCACCGCGAGAGTAAACTTGGTTTCTGTCGTGTGCGCGCGTACTTCCACCCTCTGCCGCAGGGAGCCTGACACTGCCCTGCGAGTTTAAGGCGATGGAATGGGCTGTGGCTGGTCCGATGGCTTTGACGCCGGCTTTGCTGCTTTGCTTCCTGGGGATACCGAGCACTGTACGTGTGGGTGGAACTCGCCAAACACCTGAAATAAGCTGGCAGTGCAGAGGGAGTTACGTCCCCGGGCTTCCGGCCTGTGAGGGTGGCTGTGAAGGAAGATGTGCTTCTGGCTCTCACGATGGGATTTCACTCTAATGGGGGAGACTCGCTAAATATAAACACACGATTGGACAAGGAGGGTCCTGGCCAGTGGGGTTCGCTGGCTGAGCTCCACCCTGTGCACCAAGAGGCCGCCAGTTTGATGCCCGCTCAGGGCACATGCCTGGGTTGAGGGGTGGATCCTTGGCCGGGGGGGGGGGGCATGTAGGAGGCAGCTAATCAATGTTTCTCCCTCTCTATTCTTCTTTCTCTAAAATCAAATACATATACATATATATATATATATAATCTTTTTAAAAGGAGCAACTGAAGGTCCCTTGAAGAGGTGCCAAAATCAGGAACCCAATGACAAGGCTTGCAGGACGAAGGCAGGGCCACTCTGCCCTGGCCACGGGCTGCCTCGGGGGCCCTGGGCTGTGGTGGGGAGCAGGGACCAGGAGCCAGGCAGGCTGACACCCGGGCCTCAGTCCGCCCAGCTGAGGTGTGACGTGCCACGTCGGTCCTGAGCAGTGCCATGGGCCTGCACCTTCTCTGAGGGGGTCAGAGCAGGGGGTCCCCCTGGGGCATGTCCCAGCCCCAGGATGTCGCAGAGACCTCACAGGGGAAATGTGCTGGCCGTGCCCTGGCTTCCTGAATCGCTCTCCGAGGAGAGTGCGCGAGCATACACACACATGCATACATACACGCACACACGTGTACATACACACATGTACACACACATACAGGTGTATACACACATATGCACACACAGACACACACGCTGCGCTGCCAGGATCCCGCATGCAGCCACGAGGAGCTGCGGACCCAGAGTGCCCACAGCTTCTCTCTTCCTGTCGTGTGACGCCTCGTCTCGCCCGGAAGCCAGGTGCTCCTGTGCGGCCGGCGCCAGGCGTCCCACCCCCTGTGCTGGCCATCGTTCCGCCTCCCTTCGCCTTCCAATGTGCCGGGAGGATGAGATCGCTTTCTTCCCCGTTTTCATGGCCGCCGGTCACCGCGGGTGAGCCCGCCTTCCTGCAGGGCTGCGCGCTCCCTCCACCACGCTCCTTCCAGCTCAGACGTCCATCCCCAGGGCACAGGACACATTGAGTGACGTCTGCGGCACTTCGTGCTCCTGTGAACACGTTTTAGGGCAGTGGTTCTCAACCTCTGGCCCTTTAAATACAGTTCCTCATGTTGTGACCCAACCATAAAATTATTTTCGTTGTTACTTCATAACTGTCATGTTGCTACTGTGATGAATCGTAATGTAAATATCTGATATGCAGGATGGTCTTAGGCGACCCCTGTGAAAGGGTCGTTCGACCGCCAAAGGCGTCGCGACCCACAGGTTGAGAACCGCTGTTTTAAGGCCTGGGCAGCTGCACAGAACATGCTCCTGTTGCCAGGAGACGGCTGCCCTTCCCCCTCTGGGTGCAGCAGGCAGGAGAGTGTCCTGTGGGGCAGGCACCTGCAGCTCCGAGCACCAAGGCACAGTGTCCGTCCCTCGGCCTCAGCCGCCTCGTCCACAGTGAGACGGCAGCCACCCCCTGACCATTCCAGGCGTGACGCGGGCGCTCAGGGCCACGCGTCGCGAGCGTGTGCCGCCCCCATGTCAGAGCAGAGGCCTCGTCCGAGCAGATCTCTTGATATAAAACGAATCCCCCTTAGAAGGACGAGCGTCCCTTATGAACGGGCTGAGGGGAGTCTCAGGCTGGACTTACTGGGTGGCTGTGAGGGGAGCGCCACACAACCAGGTCAGTGACGGTGCGTCTCCTAAGCCGCGAAGGAAACAGAGAGCCACGCTGCTGCGGGTGACGACTGGCCCACGGGGCTCAAAGCAGCGGGTCCCTGGCGCCCGGGGGTCACTGCCGTCCACCCGGGGCCAGGATGCCCCTGCACTGGGGCTCCGGGTTTCCACTGTGAGGCCCTGCCCTGGAAAAGGGGGGTCCCCTCATCGGCCCCCAGGGATGTCCTTGGCACCAGTCGGAACATCCTGGCAGCGGAGGGCTCTCTGAGACGCGTTCTCCATCTGCAACGACTTCTGCAGGATGTTCCCTCTGGTGACCACAGGCTGTGTGATATCACGACTCATCAAAAATGAGCATCATGCTGAGTGACATAAACCAGTCAGAGAAAGACAAGCGTCACATGACCTCACTCATGTCTGGAATCTAATGAACAAAATAAACTGATGAACGGAGTGGATCCAGAGGCATGGAAGCAGGGAACAGTGTGGAATCTCAGAGGGAAGGCAGGGGAGGGTGGGTGGGTGGGAAGAGATCAACCAAAGACCTTGTATGCACATACCCATGGCCCGTGGACACAGAGGATAGAGTGGTGAGGGCCAGGGGTGGGGGGCGAGGGGGTCAAAGCAGGGAGAGGGGGCATGTAATACTTTCAACAATAAAGATTTCATTTTTAAAATAATGGCTATTCTGGGATCAGGTGCATTCACAGGCTGATTGGTTGATTGATTGGACTTATTGCAACCACATTTCTCCGAAGCCTAAATTAAAGTCGGCACTTGCAGGAGGGACAGGCCCTGTGGGAATGACAGAGCAGGCTGTTCCCCGTGAGAGGCGGAGAGACAGACAGGCGGCCGTGTGGATGGCTTGCCCGTGCCCCCCCAAACGCACGTGTTGAAGGCCTCGCTGCGGCGGGGAGGGTGTTAGAGAGGTGACTCGGGTTTGTGAGGCCATGAGGAGGCCCGTGGTGGCCCTGGGAGCTCCCTCTCTGCACCGTGAGCACCCAGTCCGCAAGGCAAGCAGCAGTGGCCTCGCCAGACCCGAGTTGGACACCTGACCTTGGCCTTCTGGCCCCAGGACTGTGTGCAGTCAAGGTCCGCCGGTCCTGCCCAGGCGGTGGGATCTGCCACGCGGCAGGGGACAGACAGGGCCTAGAGATGTCGGACCCTCATCTCTGACCTTGGCGACATCCTTCACCCTCAGAGTCTGGTTCTCCGCCCTGAGACCAGGAAGGAGGCCCCGCTCGCCGCCAGCTTGGCTTCCGCGTCCGGGGAAGGAAGGGTCTGCTCTGCGGGGTCTCTGCCCGGCCAGCAGGGCCACACAGGACTCGAGGTGGGACTTGAAGGTGTGGCCATTTCACAATTCACTTTGGGTCATGATCACCCTTGCTCACCGGATTTTTCAAAGCAGCACGGCCTATATCCTAAAAACTCACCTATTCCCTTTCCATTTGTAAAGGACTCACTTGGGGAGGAATCGCAACCGAAACAGTGTGGCTCACTAGTCGCCAACCCGCAGAGCTCCCTGGCAGCGCTGCCATGGGTGCTGAGAGGGGGCAGGTCTGGCTCCGACGTTCCACACCATCTGCTCCCAGGGGACGGCAGCAGGGCCAGCAGGAGCTGGGGACACATGTGACACGCGTGTCCACCCTGGACCGCCTCACCGTGGCCCCTGAGCATCATTCCTGCCTCTCACCACACAGGACGCCTGTCGGCCAGGCCGCACAGGGGACACGCTCTCCGGGGGACGGCAGGGGAGCTGAGCCTCGTCCGGGGCCAAGACGGGTCGGGGCTGAGGGCAGGAAACTCAGGGCGTGTTGTCTGGGGGGTCCATGCGTGGCAGAGCTTCCTTTAAGGGGGAGGTGCTATGGGTGAGGCAGAGGGGAGAGCCCGCAGCCATGGAACATCTCTAAGAAAACAGAGGACACGCCAGGGGGTTGGTGGGAAGAGCTGGCAACCACTCGGGACAGAGTTCCACCGGCATCCGATCCCTCCCACCAGCAGCCCCACCCTGGCCCGGCATCGCTCCCACACCTCACACGGCAGCCAGGGACCATCCGACAGGGAAACTACACAGAGACAGTCAGCTGTTGCTGAGAGGCGCACGGCTCGTGACCAAGAGCGCCCAAGACCACGGGCTCCGCTGTGTTCACATGGCCCAGGTGCCGCCGGCAAGGGTGGGCAGGGAAAGGAGGGAGGGTGTTTTTATCACCACGGTTACTATTATAAGGGAACCAAACAGTTACCTGATGAATGACAGCACATCATTTCAAAGGGGAAAGAAGTAGGGAGTCCACTGGACATGGGAGAAAGCAAGTGATGTCCTGCCCCTGAGCTCCGCCCTCCTGCGGGCAAGGAACACGGGCAGGACCCTGCTTCCCGAGGACACACGCTGGGTCTGCGCCCAAAGCCCGCCCAACCGCTCCCCCAGCGCGCGCCCTCCTCTTCCGTCTGGGAGCTCAAGGCCTTACTCCCGGAAGCACAGGCTGAAGATATGGCTCACTCTCCGCCTCGCTGTCCTCTCAGAAAGGCCCAGCCACCAGCGCCCTGTAGCTGGGCGCCAGCTCCCCTGCCTCAGAGACAGTCCACAGGGAGTGGTGGGACGGCCACAAACGGGACACGCCTTTCTCTCTCCAGAGAACCCACGTGGGTTTCTATTTGGTCCTGATTTTAAATGTTTACAAGGAAAACACTGTGTAAGACCAAACACGTAAAACAAAACGCGTGTGTGCACATGCATATGTGCATGCACACATGTTCCTGTGCTTTTATGCACAGCATACACATATTTGAGTACGTGCGTGTTTGCATGGGTGTGTCCACACATTTTCACATATGCACGTGTGTGCTCTTGCACACATGTACACGTGTGTCACATATGCACACATGTATATCCAAACAGCCATGCACACCACTCACAAGGTGGGTTAGCCTGAAAGCCTGCAGTTTCTGACTTCTACAGCACACACACACACACATACATGCTCCAACACAGAGAGAGAACAAGAGAAACAGTATTAGAGAAAAAACACACGATAATTTTAAAATAGAATTTTATCTCTTATAATGAATCTCAAATTCTTACAATTTTCGCTCTCTTGCCTGTTTTTGGATATGACACAAAACACTTCTACTTTCTGAGCTACATTCCTGATGTTTTCTGTCAAATCGGTATCAATTCATGTTTAGCATGTTGCTCAGCATTATTTGACATCATTTTCAACCAGGTATTAATTTACCTCTTCAACTGTGTTATGGAAGACAATTTAGGTTACTTTGCTCTGTGGCAGGGAAAAAAAATAGCAATTCACCTGTTCTTGAAGTGCTTGTGGGAAATTTCTCTAAAATAAAAACACGTAACACCATGGACAGTGACTTAAGTACATTTTGACATGATTAGAACAAGGACAGAGATTAAGTGCTACTGAAATCTTGGTGGGAATGTATAAACATAAAGTTAGGAGACAATTCCACATTTAGGCTGAAATTAAAGCCCTGATGCACAGAAAGGGTAACAAGGCACATGCAGAGCATTGTGGTGTACAGTACACACCTGCGGGGAAATCCGTGTGCGGTGAGGTGTACTGTGCACACCTGCGGGGAACTCCGTGTGCGGTGAGGGGTACTGTGCACAGCTGCAGGGACATCCGTGTGCAGTGAGGTGTACTGTGCGCACCTGCGGGGAACTCCGTGTGCGGTGAGGGGTACTGTGCACACCTGCGGGGAACTCCGTGTGCGGTGAGGAGTACTGTGCACACCTGCGGGGAACTCCGTGTGCGGTGAGGAGACCTGCAGACATGTGTGACTCTCCGTGTGCGGTGAGGGGTACTGTGCACACCTGCGGGGAACTCCGTGTGCGGTGAGGGGTACTGTGCACACCTGCGGGGAACTCCCGTGTGCGGTGAGGGGTACTGTACACCCCTGCGGTGTGCGGGTGAGGGGGTTCTGGTGCACAGCTGCAGGGACATCCGTGTGCAGTGAGGTTGTTCCTGGTGCGCACCTGCGGGAAATAGCCATTCCCCCGGGTTACAAATGCCCAATTGGTGCACACAGTACACCTCACTACACCTTCACTGGTGTCTGTCTCACAGCATCACCCTCCCATGCAATCGACCTGCAGACATGTGTGAACTCTGAGCAGGATCAACATGCAGAGCAGACGTGTGGCTCCTTGGGACTCTCGTGCCACAGCTGGGACCCAAGACCGCAGTTCCTTGTTCAAGCTACACCCATAACCGTGTGGAAAGAAGGGGCACCTGGGGGGAGGGTGAGAAAGCTGAGCTACCAACGGCGAATCAAAGCTGGGCCACATCGCACCCGACACCCTTCTCAGTGAAGTTGGGCCTCTAGTCACCTCTCACGACACTACTGTTTCCCTAAAAATAAAAGCTGGGTGAAAAGCGAAGGTCCCTGTCATTTGCTTGAGGAGCCTGCCTCTCTGGTTGCCATGGCGACCGGCATTCCCAGTTCTCCACACCGTGGAAGCCCGTGGCAGGGCCCCCGTGGCCTGACAGCCCCTCACCTCCGCTGCAGAGTTGGAGCCGGAACTGGGCTCCATGCTGAGCCAGGCAGGCAGGTCTCCTGGTGCCAATTACTCGGAGAAACGAACCCTCCTGGTGGTGAGTGGTGCACCGTTTGGGCCGCTGGAGACGCACAGAAGCAGGTCTGCGTGGGCAGATCCGGGTCCAGTGCTGCTCAATGATCTGTGTGCTGTTGGCTGGTGCTCCCTGAGCCCAAAGAGTGTTCCTCTGCTCCCACCTCGTGCCCCCTGGTTACGGGCAGACAAGAAACACATCCCCAGCCATCCTAGCCTGGGCAGCAGGCCCCACCCACCTGTCCAGGCACAGGCGGCCCAGAACAAGACAGGCCTGGAGGTGGTGGTCACCGCCCCGGCTGGACAGTGAATCAGATAAATTGAGTGTCGGAGGCCACACACAATGGCAGGTTCCCCGAGGAGAAGGGACAGGATGGGTCCCTCCTCCCCACACCCCATCCCAGCACCATCTGGGTGCCGAGATGACACAGATTCAATGCTAGAAAGCAAGCCCCGCCCCCACCCAGCGGGACCATTGTCTTCAGCGGGTCTGTCTGTCCTCCCTGAACTTGGCTACATAAGAGTCAACCGGCCACAATCTCTCCCTCGTGAACCCAGCACCCGGAGACAAAGGTGCGGGTTCCAACAGGACTAACTGCCCGACCAGACCAGACCAGACCCGCTTAGCGCCGGAGTGCGTGCTGAGCACAGACACTGCGAGGATTTAAAATGAGTGAGTGTTTGCTTCCAATAAGTGACCAGATCTCAGATCTATCTGCGGGTTCGTTTTCTAAGTAACCTGGACTCGGACACACATTGGAAGCCGCCGCGGACCCAGCTCGAGACCAGATGGGTCCGGCCTGCAATGCAGCTGCTGGCTAGCCGGTCAGTGGCTTGTTTTAAACCCATTCCATTCTCAGGACAGTAAGACCACAGACTCTCTTTTAGGTCGCTCCCTGGAAAGGGACGGATCCGCTGAGCAAAAGCCACCCTGTTCCCATTCTCAGCAGGTCCCAGTGGTTCCGGCCACAGGTGTGGCTCTTACAAAGAACCCAAACAAAACCCGGTGTTACTGGAGCCCAGGCACAGGGGCCGCCCTGTTTCTGGAGTGGCCCACGGACCCCACCCGATGAGCAGAGGCAGCTGGCTGGCTAAGTCTGCCTCCTGCGCTGCCACTGGTTACAGGGCATCTCTGAGGGGCAGATGGGCAGGGCAGGGTCTGGCTTCGCCGGGCTGTAAGGGGTCCAGTGAGAAATGCCACAAAGAGCAGGAGGACACTGAGGAAAACAGATGTCAAGTCTTGTCCTGCGTGGTGTCTGCTGGGTCATCCGAATCCAGGGGAGAGGGGTGTGGCCACAGGTCCAGCCTCAGGGAGCCCAGCCTGCTTTGGGGAGATTCTGCCAAATATTCCCAGG
>NW_005872152.1:26322-38770 GCF_000147115.1 Myotis lucifugus
CCATCACCATCACCATCACCATCTCCATCACATCACCATCTGCATCACCATCACCATCACCATCACCATCTCCATCACCATCACAATCTCCATCACCATCTCCATCACTGTCACCATCATCACCATCACCATCACCATCATCGTCACCATCACCATCACTGTGTCCATCACCTTCACCATCACCACCATTGTCACCATCACCATCTCCATCACCATCACCATCACCATCACCATCTCCATCACCATCACAATCTCCATCACCATCTCCATCACTGTCACCATCATCACCATCACCATCACCATCATCGTCACAATCACCATCACCATCTCTGGCTCTGCTCACATGGATAGCCCTCCCCCGAGTCCGCCTCCCCTGGTCCTGCCCCCACCGCAGGCTTCAGTCTCTGTCATGTTGCTGCAGCGCCAGGAGCCCATCACAAACAGGGGGCACACATCATGGAAGTTGCTCTTCACTGAGCCCGCTCTGCCACATGCCCGCTCAGATGCCACGCTGGTGACGCTACATCCAGCTGTGAACAGGGTCCCCAGGTCTGCTGTCTGGGCACAAATGTTGAGTACCTGCTCCTACGTCCAACATGCTGGGTGGCTTCCACTGAGGGCAGACGGCTGTGTGGCCCATGTGGAGATGCACTGACTGACTGACCGGAAGTGGTGTTAACATCCACACGCCCGTATCATCTGCCTGTGCCTGAGAAAGTAACGTTGGGTCAATGGCATGACCACAAAAACGTTTTTCCCGGCACGATGCTTCCAAACACAAAAGGAAGCTGTAGGCAACTCCTGAGGGGGTGACGTGCAGTCACCGGGGTGTTTCTGAGGGCGGTGCTAACTGCCCTGGCAGCTTCCCCGGAAACATGCCCCCCCGGGGCGAGGCGAGGCGAGGCGAGGGCTCCAACACACACCGCTGTCTCCTGTGAGAACCCACACGACAGATGTGCCCGACTGAGCAGCAGAGAGAGCGTGTCTGCCCAGAGCGTGCCAGACAGTGACCTGGCACGTCCCTACTTCTCAACGGTGCTCCCCTACCTACAGCAAGAGTCCACTCCTTGCTGTCCTGTGGCGGCGGCAGGCGGTTTGCTGCATCTCCTGCTTCACGCACGCGGCCGCAGCCAGCCGATAGCGCACGGGGCTGGAAGGTCCACAGTGACCTCCTCCTGTTCAGGCTGTGAGCTGGCTGGTGGCCGGAGGCTCGGTTCTCTCCTCCCGGAGGCATCTGGGCCCTGCTGCTCGGTGGCCTCAGGTGTGAGAGGGCAAAGGGGACGGGGGCGCTCAGTCCCCAGCGAGGATGGGCTGGGCTGTCTGCAGAGGCACAGCAGCACCACATCGCCAAGGAGGGCGGTGCCACACGACACTCCTGTGCCACGACACCAAGGAGGGAGGTGCCACACGACACTCCTGTGCCACGACACCAAGGAGGGCGGTGCCACACGACACTCCTGTGCCACGACACCAAGGAGGGCGGTGCCACACGACACTCCTGTGCCACGACACCAAGGAGGGCGGTGCCACACGACACTCCTGTGCCACGACACCAGGAGGGCGGTGCCACACGACACTCCTGTGCCACGACACCAAGGAGGGAGGTGCCACACGACACTCCTGTGCCACGACACCAAGGAGGGCGGTGCCACACGACACTCCTGTGCCACGACACCAAGGAGGGAGGTGCCACACGACACTCCTGTGCCACGACACCAAGGAGGGCGGTGCCACACGACACTCCTGTGCCACGACACCAAGGAGGGAGGTGCCACACGGACACTCCTGTGCCACGACACCAAGGAGGGCGGTGCCACATGACACTCCTGTGCCACGACACCAAGGAGGGAGGTGCCACATGACACTCCTGTGCCATGACACCAAGGAGGGAGGTGCCACACAACACTCCTGTGCCACGGTGGCCAGAAGGCTGGGGTGAACCACGGGTGGGTGCCCATTGCTCTACAAGCAGAGGTTTAAGCACACACGTGGGACTCTGAGACCCCCACATGAAGCGGCCTGAGTGACGCACTAGCCAATGATGGCGAACCTTTTGAGCTCAGCGGGTCAGCATTTTGAAAAACCCCTAACTTAACTCTGGTGCCGTGTCACATATAGAAATTTTTTGATCTTTGCAACCATAGTAAAACAAAGACTTATATTTTTGATATCTATTTTATATATTTAAATGCCATTTAACAAAGATAAAATCAACCAAAAAAATGAGTTTGCGTGTCACCTCTGACACGCGTGTCATAGGTTCGCCATCACTGCTCTAGACAGTGAGCAGTAGGCGACCCCCTTGCCTCATCACCCCGCTGACCACCACCAACGCTGGCTCACTGAGCCACAGGCCGACCTCCCTCCACCCAAAGCCAAGTGCCCAGGTCATGAAGGCCCCAAGGACCCACAGGAGCCCGAGTGCAATCAGGTACCGTCTGCAGCCACAGGGGTGGGGGTCTGCTCAGTGGCGGTGCTCTCAGGGGCCTGCCTCCCTTCGGCAAGGCCACCCCCTGTGCATCACGCCTCCCGCCGGCTGCCCAAGCCTGTGCGGGCCCCCTGCCTCCCACCCTCAGGTGGAACGTGCACACAGCAGAGAGGTGCTGCCACAGAGCGAGGGCCCAGCTTGTACACCTGCCCTTGGCCTCTGCCTGAAGTCCCATCTCACCGCCAGGGGAAACCCATGCGGCTGCTCCCCACCTGCATCAGAGCTCCTGCCCCGGGCCGCCCCCTTTCTTAAGGACAAAGCACCCAGGGAATAACTGACCCACGGCCCAGTGCGGAGACGCCTCCCTCGCAGCGTGCGCCGGGCCGGGCTGGGCTGCACATGTGCGGGCAGGGAGGCCACGGGGCCGTGCAGCACCTTGTCCTGAGGCCGAGAGAGCGCTGTCCCTCCTCACAGCTCATGGCCAGGGACCGATGCTGCCGCACACTTAGGCCTGGGGGGAAACGCGCCGCAGGACAGAAGCACCTCGGTCCTGAGCTCTGGGGACCCGCATCTGCCTGGCCTGGACCCACGCGGGGAGCTCACAGCCTCTCCCTCCATCCAACCTGGAAGGGCCCCTGTCTGTCCCGCCTCAGCACCTGCAACCTCTGAAGCATCATCATCCGCACTCGCTGTCCACAGTGACAGGATGAGACTCAGCCACGTGCCCGCGGTCCCTCATCCGTCACGGGTGTCCCAGCCCCGGGGCCCACCTGCGGTTACCGTCGGATTAAATTTCCATTTATTGCTGCACTCCTGTCTGCACCCAGGGACACCCCCCAGTGGCAGCTCGACTCCCCGCTCTGTTTCTGGGAGGATGAGGAGTGACTTCCGTGAGATCATCGTCTCCAGGCCCCCCACCGGCTCCCGTCCCAGCTGCCACGGGGCTCTTGGAGACTGTGAGGATTTCGTCCCTGGATTTTCTCTCCGCAGCCTTTCTCTGGACAGAGGAGGGAGAGGCCTGGGAGCCGGCCCACGTGCCACGGATTCTCGTGGATTCTCAGAACTCCCGTGTGCTTTCTCATCACAGCCAGCGCCAGCTTCGCTAGCACCATAAGCGATTTCCTGACTTTTGGGTTGACTCTGTTTTGGCCTGTTTGTTGTTCATCTTGTTAAGCTTTGGGAACACACTCTGAGGCGTGGTTTCACAGGACAGCTGAAAGCAGAAGCCACGCCATGGGAGGTCTCCCACACAGGCACCAGGCAGTGTGGCACGCCCTGTGAGTGTCCCGACCTCGCGTCTCACGAGGAGACCCTGTGAGACAGGAGCCCCGGGGACCTCCGGGCACCCCCTCCAACACTGGGCAATTCTATCAAGTCAGAACGGGGCCCACATCACTCAGGTGGAAGCACAGCTACAGAGAAGCTTCCACCTGTAGGGAAGCTCCATGTAGACTCTGGCGGCCTGAGTGAGTGACACACGGTGGCCTGAGGACACACGTGGCCGCTGACGTGCTGGGCGAGCAGGCAGAGGAGGTGTGGGAAGGGCCCAGTCTTCACGGGCAAGGACCAGCCCCAGTCCCTCTCGGCTCCTGCAGCCCCCATGGCTATGGGGAGGGGGAGGCTGACAGGCTTCTGTACCGTGCACCTAAGACTGTCGGCACTGAGGACGAAGCTGGAGAAGTGAGTTTTCAGCACCTTGAAAATGACACAACACATAGTACTTCCCACGTGGCACAGGCTGGTGAGAGGGACTTGCCGACAAGAGCCAAAGGGGGATCACTCCTTCCCTGTGGACCCCAGCTCCTCAGGATGCACCCCTCAACCTTGGCCAAGGACAGGTGCAACTGTGTGCCTCTGCGTGTATGTGAGGGCATGCATGTGTGTGCATTTGTGCATGTATGTGCAACTGTATATACATCTATGTGTCTCTCTGTGTGCATGTGTGCATGTGCACCTGTACATTTGTGTGCATGTGTGTGCAACTGTACCATCTGTGTGCCTATGCATTGTGCATTGTGCATGTGTGTGCATATGTATATGTGCAGCTATGTGTATATCTCTACAGCTGTGTGTTTGTGTGCATCTGTGCATGTATGTGCAACTGTGTGTACATCTGTGTACCTCTGTGTGTGTGCATTGTGCACCAGTACATCTGTGCGCATGTGTGTGCATCTCTGTGTATGTGTGCATGTGTGCATGTGCGTGTATATGTGTGTGCAGCTATGTGTATATCTCTGCAGCTGTGTTTGCGTGCATCTGTGCATGTATGTGCAACTGTGTATACATCTGTGTGCCTCTGTGTGTGCATTGTGCACCGGTACATCTGTGTGCATGTGTGTGCATCTGTGTGTATGTGTGCATCTGTGTCTGCGTCTGTGCATGTGTGTGCACATGTATCTGTGCGTGTGTATACATGCATGTGTGTGCATCTGTGTGCACACATGGGTAGGGGATTCTAGCCCACACATGAGTAGCTAAACACCTATGTACCTAACAGACGAGATGCTGTTTGCCAGTTCATCGGGCTTGGAGGTGCACATCAGCGCAGTCACCAGACATCCTAAAACCCAGCCAAGCAAAGCAAATTATCCACTGAGGCTCCCGAGCCAGGCTGGTGCCCTGGCTGTCGTCGTATCTCCTGCTGCTTGACAAAGCGTTTCATAGCAGTGCCTGCAAGATTGCCTTCTCAGCACACAGCTCCGAATGTATTCAATAATCCGCAGGGAAATAAGAGTTTATACATGAAACTTTGCTTTATAAGTAACTTGCAGGTCATGGAGAGCCGTGCGCACACTCATCCTCATGGTTAGGAAGCCGGGACTCGGCAGAAGTGACTTTTTCTGAGGCCGGTCTGTGATAAAGTCCAGCAACGCCATGGAATGCAACGGTTTGCCCCACCACCCCACAGCAACAGCCATGGTGCACACCCTGCGGCGCTCGGACGCTGCAATCGGGCTGAAACCCGCGGACAGACACACGCAATACAAAGTGTTTCTACGCTTCGCCGTGGAGGACCGACCCGCCGACTCCGCCAGGCCGCTCAGGCTCCCCCTGCGCACGGAAGCCACGTGGGCAGATGCGGTTTCTTTCTCCAAACTCTGAAGAGGAGCAGCTCCTGACTCCCAGCCAAGCACCGTCCTCAACTTTGGGAGCAGGGGCACCCCTCTGAGGGGAGACACTTGCGAGGTTTGGCCGCCTCCAGAGCCTCCCAGATGTCCTGAGAGCTCTGGTCAGGAGGGACTGCGTCCTCTGCCGCTGCCCGCGTCCTGGTGGGATGGTCAGGAACAGCCTCCGACAGGGACCAGCTCGGCAGCTGGTCACAAGCCCTTTTCCTTTCTTTGAGGGGCGTGTGTGTCCCAAACCTGCTCACTGTTCAGAGGGACACAGACCTGAGGAGCCAGCGCGGAAAGCTCACCTCCTGCCTGCCCCACGCCTGGCAGGTCTGATGGGACAGCTTCCCGGCCTGGGCTCCAGCTGATCACGGGCTTTAGATGGTCACGGGCTCCAGCTGATCACGGGCTTTAGATGGTCACGGGCTCCAGCTGATCACGGGCTTTAGATGGTCACGGGCTCCAGCTGATCACGGGCTTTAGATGGTCACGGGCTCCAGCTGATCATGGGCTTTAGATGGTCACGGGCTCCAGCTGATCACGGGCTTTAGATGGTCACGGGCTCCAGGTGGTCACAGGCTACCGATGGTCAGGCTCCGGGTGGTCACAGGCTACCGATGGTCATGGGCTCCGGGTGGTCACAGGCTACCGATGGTCATGGGCTCCGGGTGGTCACAGGCTACCGATGGTCATGGGCTCCAGGTGGTCACAAGCTACCGATGGTCACGGGCTCCGGGTGGTCACAAGCTACCGATGGTCACGGGCTCTGGGTGGTCACAGGCTACCAATGGTCACGGGCTCCAGCTGATCACGGGCTTTAGATGGTCACGGGCTCTGGTGGTCACAAGCTCTGGGTGGTCATGGGCTCTGGGTGGTCATGGGCTGCTGGGCTGCTCCAGGCTGAAGGCAGCAGCCCACCACCAGGTGTCTGACCGGGAGAGACCAGGTCTGGCTGCCGGGCGATGGAGGGTGTGGGGCAGCTGGGCCTGTGGCCAGGACACTGTCTGTATGGCGGGGGCATGGCCCTGCAGGACAGACCGGGAGCAGGGAGGCGAGAAACCCTCTGGGGGCTCCAACTGAGACTCCTCGCTGCCCACGCCCTTCCGTGCGAGTGCGCCCGACTGCCACGGACACTGCTGCCTCCTCCCCGCCCCAGGCCCAGCCTGGCCCCTGCTGCTCCGAGAGCCGGGTGCCAGGGCACTGGCAGGACCTGCCTCCTCACCCACCCCCTGGCCCATCACAAAGAAAGTGATCGGCCTGGGACTGTTCCCTAAACAGGCTTTTCTTGTCTTGACAACCCCACACTGAGCTCACCCTGGATGTCCATGGACGCCACCCTGCAGACCTTCACCAGCCACAGCCAGTTAGAACAGGGTCCAAGGGCTGCGCCCACTCCAACGGTGCCCGCGTTCCCGCCCTGGGGCGTCCGGGAGCGGTGGAGGCAGCGGCTGCTCTGTCACGTGGTCACAGCCGCGGCCCCTGAGCCAGGCACCGTGTAAACACCCCGGGCACAGGCCCCGGCCCTCAGCTCTGCCCCAGCAGTGCCCACGCCTGGAGAGAGGGGAGGAGAGAAGACATGGGGAAAGCCAGGACATTCCACCCCATCACAGGTCAGCCTCAGACACAGGGCCCAGCGCTGGCTTGTCCCAGGGACCGTGGACAGCGCCCATCAGCGTGATGTTGGGCAAAGGAAACCATGAACGGAGGGACCACAGGCAGCGCCGATCTCAGCCCAGGAGGCAGGCCACTGAGGACCTCGCAGACGGAGCCGGGAGGGGACAGTCCGCTCTCCATCAGCGCGGAGTGGAAGCCCTGTTACTTTTGGAGACTGAACTCATCATTTAATAACTCAAAGTGTCGTTGTCTGACACAATCAAAAAATGGAGTTCAAATGTGCCAGATGAAAAAAATTATTTGTCGGCTGAACTGTTATGAAGAGGGTGGCATATTAGAATGGCTGTGCTGGTCAGGGTGTGGTCAGGGTGTGGTCAGGTGCTGGCCAGGGTGTGGTCAAGTGCTGGCCAGGTGTGGTCAGGTGCTGGCCAGGGTGTGGTCACATGCTGGTCAGGTGCTGGCTGGGAGCGGTGGACAGCAGCTGGTCACTGGGTCAGGCATTTGCTCCCCCAACCCCGCATTCTGGTGCCGGGTTTTCCTCTTTCTTCGCTGCTCAGGGCAGAGGAGCTGCAGCCTGAATACACGCTGCACACGCACGCACGCCTGCCGTGGCCCCAGCACCCAGGAAGTGGGTGCTTTGGTGGAAGAGGCCCAGCAGTGCTGACACCGTGCTGTGCTCCAGAGGCTGCTGCTCTGGAAGGAGCCTCAGTCAGATGGCGGCCAGGGGTGCGGCTGTCATCAGTCCCCCCGCCCCCTCCCCCCAAGCGCACAGCAGCCACGACCAGAGAGCTGGTCTCTCTCCACCTGAGCCCCTGGTGTGTCCACAGGGGCCGCGGCGACGCTGAGGCTGCCCGAGCACAGGGCGGGGCTCCTCACACAGGAAGGCCCCTCGGGCTGCCGGGACTCGGCAAGGGGGCTGCGGGCACACTGCAGCCGGCTGGGGGCGGACCGGGACCTCCTGGTTCATGGGTCGGCGCTCAGGCACAGAGCCACGCCAGCCGGGATGACTCTTAAAACTGCCCAGGAAAAACCTCCCAAGGGCTCCAGATCAGGGGATAGTCAGAGTGGGGAGGAGAGCTGTCGTTTGCAAAAGCACTAACCTGAATGGACACCTCTTCCCGCTCCTGGCCCTCTGCCCTCTGCCCTCTGCCCCGTGACACTGGCTGATGTGGGAAGATAGGAGCTGGCCCTGAGCTCGGACGCTGCCTCCCACCGTGGCTGCAGCTCCCCCGTCGGCACGTGCCCTCACTACGCTGTGGCCAGCCTTTACCAACTGTGCTGGGCTGCGTATCTGGCGCTTTGGCCAGACGGGTCATGCTGTGCTGTCTGTTCCTAAAACACATAGATAGGAAGGTACTGACACAGGCCAGGCCTTGAGATATGGTCTCATGGCTCCTTCCCAGCACGCAGGCCTTCTTTCTCAGAAGGCCCGGAAGTCTCATTCCAAATTTGGGAGACAAAGGACTGGAAAAAGTATAAATAAAGAGAGTTTCCTCCATATTGGGGGGCCCAGAATTTGAAAGACACATTTTCTCTGGGCCTCCACAAAATTTAATAATAAAATGTAACTCTTGCAGTCAGCACTGCAGTTCAGCCTCTGCTTCGGCAGGGTGCTGTAACTGTAGTCAGCTGGCCAGCTTAATAAAGGCTCTTAAATTTAAATTCTGAGTCGGTGGTCTATCTCGCTGAGTGAACCCATAACACCAACTTCCTTAGTCCTCTGCGTGCAGAAGCCTCCTGTCACTTTGCCCCTTTAAGGGGCGAATCATATGCTGCTATAGAGTTAACTGCATGTCAGCCTCACTAAAATCTTACTTTACACCCGTTGTGCACGCCCCACTCCTGTCCCAGTGACCACACAGCGGCGTTAGTTGCTTCCACGTCAGCCTCCCGGGTGGTGGCTCTACAGGGACAACCCCAACACTAGCAGCTGACACACAGGCTCCGCAGTTTCTGCCTCCACCGCGAGGCTGTGCTCGCTGGGCACAGGGAGAGCAGGGCAGGCTTTTAAAGGTCCAGCCTGGAGCAGAGCCAGGACCAACGGACACCTGCTACATCCCTGTCGCTCAGCGCTGGGCACAGCTGGCCCCTGGCACCAGGGCTGGGAACGCGAGAGCCCCCGCCCCCGGGGGGCCAGCGCGGCACACGAAGGCACGTGGCATATATTACCCGGAACATGGGCCCTGCTGTCCTCTTCCCTTGGGGGAGGGGTCCCAGGCTTGGGCCTGTCCCAGGAGCTGTTACAGCCTCTTTTCTTCTTTGTTGTTTAGATTGATGCTTGGCCTTCCCACTTCACCTCTGCGTCCTCTGGTTCATGTGCGGGAGGCGCCCCTGCCCTTCCCCCCTCTCAGAACCATTTTGTCTGAAGGGAGGCTGGCGGGGACCCTGGCTGTTTCCACCCAGAAAGACCAAATCAGCGCCCACCACGCAGAAGTGCCCCTAACAAACCAGCAGGAGCGGCCCACACCGGGGCTCCTCACCACAGAATTTACCAAACAGACTGGCTCCGTAAGCCCAGCCACAGCACCGAGCGCTGCCGGTCCACACAGCAGGCCTGGGCAGAGGGGTGAGACCGGTGCCCGCTGGGCGCGAGGCAGGCGCTCAGCCAGGACACAGCCCGCAGAGGTGCCCGCTGTCGCTCAGGGGCCGGGCCACAGCACAGACACCATTGCACTGGGGCTGCTGGTCTCTAAGATTCAGGCCTCGGTCTTGCCTCAGCGGCGCCTGCAGGGCACACACGTCCTCATGGCCCACTCTTCTGCCGATTGGCCTTTACCACCGCACTGCACCCATTTTTAAATCCTCGTGTGCTGGCGACCCTACGATTTATTAACTTCACTTCCGGGTCACAGAGGGCGTTTCAGACTCAGCAGCGGGGCCAGGAAGGGCTTTTGGAGGCTGAGCAGCTGGAGGAAGACACAGCGGGAAAGGGCTGGGCACACGTATGGCCCTGTGGACGACATCGATTCACACCTGTGGCCGCTGACGGCCTCCTGGGACTGCCCGGGGACAGTGCATCTGTAACCAGGCAACCAAGGGGTCTGGACGCCCGGCACTACTTGAGCCAATTCAGCAGAGACAGGGTTGAATCCTACATGAGCGTTGATTTCAATCCTGCCGGCAGCGTGGACAGCAGCAGTCACCCACAAACAGCTGCTCTGTCCCTCGCCATAAGCCTGCTGCTTGCATCCGGTAGAAGCACAAAGATGATGAGGGAAGTAGGATTACAAGCGTGGGGAAGTGGGCAGGTACGATGGTTACAGGCTATGAGTCACGCGGCCGGGGTTGTAAAGAGCAGGTGCCTCCCGGACTAGACTGTGTGGACGAAAGGGGCCACATCCTGACCTGACAAGCTCAGGGGAGGCCTTCATGGCAGTCTTGCAAACTCAGAGACCTAAAGTCACCACAAAGGATGGTCTGAAATTAAACTTTAACTAAAGCAGTTATGGTGGGCAGTTACGTCCTAGGCCAGTATCTTCACTGACAAAGTCAACCTTTACCTTAACTGAGCCTCTGTCTTTTTGCATCTAAGATAACATACCCATGAAATGTCTGGGTAACTTGTGACTTCCCTTTTTCTGGAGCCCCTGGGGCACAACCAAATGTGCTGGGCGCCAGGACAGAGACCACAAATTCCTTCATCATCATGTTAATTGTTCCTGCCCCCACCTAAGTATGTGTCCATCATTTTACTTTTTATCCAATCCCAGGGTGTTCCCTGCTTTGCTTATCCCTCCTCCTTAATCTATCACCAATGAATTTCATGTAACCCACCTATGTCCGTCCTTTGATTGCAAATGTATAAATGCAAATGTAACCCCGCCATTCTCCGGAGCATTATCTCAATTCGTTGAGGTTCTGCTTCCCGGCATATGTCGACAGTTTGGCTCAAATAAACTCACAAAAACTCTTTACAGGTTTCAATGTTTTTTTTACGTTAACAACTGTCTCAGCCTCGAGGTTGTACATCTTCCCACAGTGACAGGCAGTTCTCGGGACAGAGGGATGGACCGCACTCCGACGTGAGCTCCACGTCCCAGGGCGCACAGCTCCCAGCCGGTGAGACTGCGTTCTCTCTCAGAACAGCCAGCACAGTGAACAGCATGATTCACACTTCTTACCACTGTGGCTGTCCCCTCGCCCATTCCTGCCCCTCACAGTCCGGCCCCGACCACCACACTGAACAGGCTGCTGCCAGGGGTGGGGAGCCACCCTGGTCCCCATCTGCCTTTTGTCTCAGTGTCTACGGCTGCAGGAGCCCACCTTTCCAACAGAAAATAAATATGGAAAGGCCGTAACCACACTGAAGTTTCAATTGTGGCCCAGGGCAGCAGGAGAAGCCCTGCAGAGTTAAAACGACTAATTTGCAAGGGGAATAAAGCCCCTTCCCAGATAAAGCCAAGCCATTTCGTTTCTGAAGAATCTAGTCAGAATATTTATTTGCTACTTGACAAAGGAGATGACAGATTTCACCCAGGAGATGCCCCTGGGGAGACAAAGTCAGTCAGGGCTGCTTTTCATATGCAAATCCACCGTGATTAGGTTAACTCCCCGGCCCCGCCCAGCCCTCCCCCAGGGCGCCTGCCTACTGAGGGGGGCTCTGGAAGCTGAGGGAATAGGGGAATCAGGCTGACTAGAGCCCCTGTGCACCCTGTACCCCAGCGCCAGGCCCCTCGGCCTGGACAAGGTGCTCCCTGGAGCCCCTCCCCACACCGGCTCCTTAAGGGGACCGGGGGCCTGGGCAGCTGGCAGTCTCGGCAGCATCTCCAATAAAGCAGCTCCTTTGTGCCAGCCTGGACCACGCTTTCTCGCTGCACTTCCCAGAGTCTGGCTGTTGGGCCCCCAGGCACCCTGCCCGGCAAATCTCACCGAACAGAGTGCCTGGCAAAGCACCCACAATGCCAAGGGAGGCGCCCAGGAATAAAGGCTGCGCCTGGAAAATGCGCTGAATTAGGATTTAATTGCTAGAAATTACTTTCAATTACTAAAAATTACAACAAATTACTTGTTGAATAGACACATTATTTCACCACCATTAATAATTTAAAACGGCTAATTTTGTGTAATTGTGAGCAGTTTTTGTTCTGTAATGGATGGCAAGGTGCTGCACTGCCCAGGCTGTGCCGGCCCTGGGCTCCGCTGAGTCTTGGGGACAGAAACCGGACAGCGGGACGAGCGACAGTGATCAGAAGTACTCATGGTGCTCCGCTAGCCGCTGCGGTTCTGTTCTGATAGAGAAAGCACCGTCTCCCCGCTGGGAGCTGTGCGCCCTGCCACTAAGGGGGGGCCATCGGAG
>NW_005872152.1:41936-68768 GCF_000147115.1 Myotis lucifugus
GACCCTTGTCCACTCCTCAGTGTCTATTATGGTGGTTGATGGACTAGTCTCACAGCCATTAGCCACCTCACCTCTACACTGCGTCTCACTAAATTCCCCCATTCCCTCTTCTCTCATTCTGCCTCGGTGCCAGGGCTACCATGTATCCCCTCATAAAGCCCAGCTGTCCCAAACCACAGTCACCTACCTCAGTTTCACTGTCTCACCCCACAAGGCCCAGCCATTCCTGGGACTGTAAACACCTTATCCCTTATCGCCTCATCTCCTCCATGACTGTCCCCTCCTCTGAACAAGAAATGTTCTTTCTCAGGCTCACTGGGTACTCTCGCCTCCGGGTCCACAACTGTAGTCTTCTTGCAAAGCTCCTCTATGACATGACATGGCGAAGGGGCCCCTCACTGAGCCCATAGATCCCAAGGCCAACATCCTCACCCCTTTCATGCTCTGAAACCTGCTCTGACCTCAGCGCCTTCTCACCTCGCCCACCTCCCCCACTCCACCCTCCCAAAGAACAACTTCCTTGACTGCACAGGCTTACTCAACAGTCCAGCTGTTATCAGAAACTGAGCTCATTATCTCCCCAACCTGAGCACATTAACTCTAGGGAAAATATGCAGCCGTTTTGAATCCAAGCGGCTAGAGGCCTGGGATCAGGCTGCGGAGCCTACTCCCTCCTCCCCCTGCCTTTTCTCCAGCCTCATATCCAGGTCCCTGGCTTCCACTGCTCCTTTCCTTCCCTTTCTCCTTCCCTTGGATAACAGCCCATTCTAGCATTCCCTCCCACTTTCACTGCAACACAATCTCAACCACTCATCCGTCAGCCCTTATTGGTAGCGTCATGGTGACCACCCTCTCAGCTTGGAGTGTGGAACTAGAAAAAGCAACCTCATACCCTTTAGCCCACCTCTTCTCCTTACACCCTTCAGCTTGTCTCCATGATCAGGGATTCTTCTTCCTCTGTGGGGAAAACACATACATCTGTCTCCCCGTCAGCTGTACTCTCATCTACCTCTCACCCACCACATCATTCCCCGCTTTGGCTTCCCGATGTCTCTTCAATCTGATTCAAACTTTAAACATCAAATGGAACCTCCACATCCCCTACCACCCTCAGTCTTCGGGTGAAGTAGAAAAGGCCAATCGTCTCTTCAAAACACATCTAACCAAGCTCTCCTTAGAGCTCCATATGCCGTGGACTGAACTTCTCCCCCTGGCACTGATGGACTGAGGGCCAGGCCACGACAACCACTACTTCTCAGCCCCTTCGAGATCATGTACGGGCGGCCTTTTGTCCTCCAAACCCCGGAGGACAATTCCCTTCCCCGGATATTACTTCCCTGCCTTTGCCCATACGAGGGCACTCTTACAACAACACGCTGATAATCTTCTCCCCCGTCCCTTTCCTACAGCTTCTACTCATCTCTCAGTCCTCCCTGGGACTTGGTCTATGTCAAGGAAAAAGGAAAGGCATCCTTAACACCCACAGGGGAGGGGCCTTTCCCAGTCATACTATCCACCCCTATGGCAGCAAAGGTACAGGGAATACACCACTGGTATCACCTCTCGCACGTTAAGCCATGCAAACCTCTACACCAAACACCACCTTCCTACACTTCTACCCCCACAGGACCTACCTCTCTCAGGCTCACCACAGGCCTCCCACCATCCCCGAAGAGGACTCAGCGGCACCATCCAGGACCTGATGACCCATCACTCCTCACAGGCTCAATTCTACCATCTCCTGCAGCGCATCCTGAGGACTGGTCCTGGTGGCGACCATGGTCTGCTTCCCCAGAGACTGACACTCATGGACGGTAGATCTTACCTGGCAAGGGGCCCTCCGACTTTTCACTCCGGAAGAAGCTCAGGTTTTCGAATTCCTTTTATATGTCTCGTCTCCTCACCATAATCCTCCTACAGGCAGCTAGCAATGAGTGCACCAGTGAAGGTTTTTGGTCTTTTCAGGTGAAACGGACTTGGGACGATGAGGGAGTCATCAATTCTACTGTCTGGGATGGGGAATCCTCTAGTGTCACTCTATTTCGATGCCTGCGCGGCCATGGCCCCGGGGTGGTCTAGCTGCGGTGGGTGGTATCAGGCCTATGCCACCGACCACAAATATCCACGTATGAAATACCGCCAGCAGGGCCTGTGACGACGTAGGGGAGTTCTACTGTCCATAGTGGCAGTGTTCTCACTACCACTCTGGTGCTTTACGTAGTCCGCTAGTAAACCTCAGACCCCCTCGGGCTGTGACCCCTAACGTGTAATCCTGTCAGCTTTACCACATCAAACCCAGCAGACCCGCTCTGGAACCAGGCTCAGCCAGCAGGAGTTAGAATAGATGGGGAGGTAGGGACCCCGGGGGAATAATTGTCCTTATCAAAACCTATTAATCCCCAACCTGTTCCTCCCCCACAAAGGACATTCTCTCTTGCCTTACAAACCCCGGACCTACTCCTTTGCCCACCTCATCAACACAACCTTCTGTCTACTCTCTAACATCAATCCCTCCTTCTCTACATCCTGCTGGATTTGTCTGTCACGACAAATTTGGCTCGAACCCTCATCATAGCCACTCCAATCCCAACCTATTGGACCACCAACTTAACTCTCACTTACACCAGACCCACGCACCCTATACAGCATCTCCCTCTCTAACACGGAAAACACGCCCTGTTAACAAATGGCTCTCAGACCACGACCTCAGCCACCGCACCCTAACTGTGCGCAGTGTGCTCTCCGCAGTGAGCTGGGGTACGGTTTGCTCTGCTTCCCCGTCCTTCCTCCACAGGAACGAGAAAGCACCTCTCAGTCCAAGGCCACACTCGGGTCCCCTCCTCCAGAAAGCCCAAGCTCAGAGCAGGGGACCCCCCAGGCCCTTAGGGCTGTGACACTCCACTGAGAAAGGGCAGGGGAGCTGAGGGAGGAGCTGAGGGGGAGCTGAGGGAGGAGCTGCTGGTGCCTCCCTGCTTCAGGACCCCCTGGACGGCAGCTGTACTAAAGTCTGCAGTCTTCCCACAAAAACTGTCTTTATGCACTTAATTGGGCCTCTCCAGGGCCTCTAATTTGAAAGGGGGGGGGAGCTGGGGTCTTTGAAGCCCCTTCATTATGTTGAGATAAAGGCAGGGGTTTATGGAGGGAAATGCACAGATAAGAGACGCTGGAGACGGAAGAGTGAGGGAGGACAGGGGCCCTGACGCAGCCTGCGGGTTCCTCACCCGCATTCTCTGAGCCGGTCACTGACGGCCCAGAGGAAAAGCACGAACCTCTCTCTGTTGAGGACCCCATTATCGATGTTTAAATCTTCCCTATCGCTGACCCATGGATGTGCTTTTGCAGACTGTAACCGCCGAGTTAAATAGAGAAAGGAAGGCCCACCGGGAGTGGGGTGAAGACCACGGAGGGAGCAGCGGCCGCCCAGGACCCGCAGTGTCGTGAGCGGGTGTGTCAGGCACCCCAGTGTGAGGACACAACGATGGCCCGTGTGTTCTTCTTCCCATCTTAGGTCAGCGCCCGCCCAGAGCCAGAGCCGGGTGAGAACCGGGCGAGTGGGAAGGTGCCCGTCAGCTGTTCACTTTCTCCAATCAGGGCCTCCCTGCCTCTCAAGTCCAGATGCCCGGTCCACAAAGTCCAGCTGGAGAGGCAGAGAGGGAGGAGAGCTGAGCAGTGAGGAGGTGGGGGCCATGCCCAGTGGGCAATCGGTGGGATTGAGGGGCAGGAGTGAGCCAGCTGGCTGGGGAGGGGCCCTGGCCTATCGGTGGGTCAACCAAGCCCACCCACCCATGGGAGGTCTGCGCGCCCCCATCTCCCAGGGCTGGATGGCCAGCTTGCACCCCACCTTGTCCCAGCGTGATAAGACCTGGGAGCGCGAGGCCTGGAGGAGGAAACCTCAAGCAGGAAGCATCTCCAGGACGGCACGTCCCTGGGAGGCGGGGGCATCAGAGCCGGGAGACAGGTCTCCCTTCTGTTCCACCTGGTGATGCCGAACCAGCTTCCACCTGTGGCGTTCCATCTGTATTATTCTTGATGCATCCACCAAGGTTCATGCTTTGGCCCCATAACTTTTTCCTGTGTGGGCCCAGCTCTGTTACACTGCTTTATTTACGACGTCTGGTCATCTTCATGCTGGAAGATTCCAGACAGAGTCGCGGCACAGAACTGCTCATGTGCAGATCTGGGGGGAAACGAGAATGTCGCTCATTGCAGTGTGTTTATTTATTCTGTGTTTCTCACTCTAAGGTCTAGGAGTGCCTTCCCTGTTTGCTTGGTGAATAAACTAGACTTTGGTTGGCTTCTAATGTTGTTCTAAAGGTGTATCTCTATCTGCTTGTTGTCCTGAAACCTGGGATTCACCAAGTTAAGTAAAACAGAGTCTGTGCAGAGAATGGAACCTAAGAACAGACAGACGCTGGACTGAGCCAGGGACCTCTGGGGCCTGGCTGGTGCTTCTGGCCAACATAATTCTCGGGCTGCCTCTGTCGGCACCGTGTCCTTGCACTTTCTAATTCAATTCCTGACTTCAAATAAAGGGGCTCCACACAGCTTTGCCATTTACTCATAGTTCCAGCTGACACCCCAGGACCCAACAAAACTGCAAGCATGTTTAGCGCAGGAGGAGGGCAATGAGAGAGGAAGAAGAGGAGGGTCAACGCTGAAATGAGATGTGCAGAAATCAATCTGTAATTATCTGTCCCCGTCACATCTGAAGGCTTTTATTTGATAACTAGAGGCCTGATGCACGAATTTGTGCACAAGTGGAGTCTGGCCAGCCCACCCTGATGGGAGCTGATTGGGCTGGGCCGACATGGCAAGGGGATGTGGGAGGTTGGCTGCCTGGCCTTGCCCCAATCAGGGTGGGGGGAGCTGATCAGGCTGGGCCAGCCAGGAGGGGCTGCAGGAGGTCAGCCAGCCCTGGCCCTCATGGCGGGGGGGTGATCAAAGGAGGGGCCGACCAGGGGGGCTACGGGATGTTGGCCGTCCGGCCTTGCCCCCAATCAGAATGGGGGGGGGGGCCATCAGGGGTAGGACTGGCCGGGAGGAGGGGCCGTGGGCAGTTAGCTGGCAGGCCCACCCCCAATCGGGGTGGGGAGGGCCAATCGGGGGTGGGACCAGCTGGGGGGAGGGGCCACAGCTGATTGAGGCCCCGGTTGGGCTGGTTGGCTGCTGCAGTGCACATCATAGTGACGGGTTGTTCTGTCCATGGTCATTCTGGTCATTCCAGTCATTCCATGGTCACTGGATGCAAGTACCACACGCGGCCATAATATGAATTACTTCACAGAAAAAAGTGATGTCTCTATGACCTAGGTAGCATTTACTGAGGTTTCAGACAAGGTTACATCCCACACAGCCCATAAACGGGTCCTCCCCTCCTGCCTCTCTGGGAAGATGGGAGCTCCCAGGTCTCTCTGGGTCTCCATTTCCTCCTCTGTCCATGCCCAACTCTCCATCATGTCTGAAATGAAGCCTCTGTGAAACAGACGCCCAGGATCCCCAAGGCAGATGCTGCCTCCGCCCCACCCGGTGCTCCATGGGCGCTAAGCATGCCCTGACGCTGGTGTCAGCTACAGTTCTCACAGGACCAACCTGACCATATCCTGCACAGTTAGAAGTCAAGGCTGTAATTTGCCTCAGGAAAAAATGCAAGCTTTTAAAGCAGTCAAAGTTAGGGAAGGGCATCTAGTTTTCACTGTAAGGGTAGGAGGTAGTTTATGAGTATTTCTGGAACCTACAAAGATATCTAAGCATCTTCTTTTTAAAAAAATGTTTTTATTGATTTTTTTGAGAGAGAGGGATAGAGAGGAAGCAATAGAAACATCAATGATGAGAGACAATCATTGATCAGCTACCTCCTGCACGTCCCTTACTGGGGATCAAGCCCACAGCCTGGGCATGTGCCCTGACTGGGAATTGAACCATGAACGCCTGGTTCATAGGTCGAAGCTCAACCACTAAGCCAGGCCAGCCGGGCTTTACACATCTTTTGAAGGACAAAAATGTGATCCTCAAACACATAGAAATAAGCGAGACTTTGGTTTGGCCCCCAAGTGAGGGAATTGTGTGGGAGGCCCTTGCTTTCATGTCTGGTTCCTTATTTGACGTCTTTCGTGCAATTAGAGGTTTGCTCTGGTATCAGCTGTTGGCATCAGCTTGGAAGACAGAGTCTGCTTTCTGCAGCTGCTCTGCTTTGAGCACAAGTCATGCAACTGCCCACCCCCAGCCTCCAAAGAACAAACTGCAACATCAGAAACGCGTTCACAGCACCTCTGCACTTGGATGAACCACGGGAGGCGAGACAAGACAGGACGGAGAGGTGGCAGAGCTGAGAACCAGGGAAGAAGGGCAGGGGAGGCGCTCCAGGAAGAAACCGGAACCTGGGGGACTGGAGACCGAACATGCGACTTCCACCCCCTCGTACGGCTCACTGGGGGAAGAAGAGACGCAACCCGCTCACCGGCACCGGCAGCTCGTGATAACCTTGTCCGCTGTCGGCCAGCATGGTGCGGGCCTTCTTGGCCACGTCCTCAGATGCCCTGTGTGTGGTGGTTAGATAGTTAAATAAACAGAAGGTGAGTCTGTGTTATGGATCCAGCCCTCTGGGCCCAGCCTCCTTGGACCAAGTGTCTGAGGCTGCGGATGTGGCAGAGCACGTGGTGTGCGGACACAGAGGCTCCTGGAGACACATGCTGGGCACGAGGAGGCCGCTCTGGGGGCTGGGTAGGGGACAGGCCAGCATTCTGAAAGTCCTTGAACAGCTGAGAGAACAGGAGTCTTTCCATGCAAAGAGTCGATCTTCCTAGGTCCACTGCTCCTCGCGAGAGGGCAGCGAAGACTCACCGTGCAAATTAGGACTCCTTCTCGCAGGGTCCTGCCACAGAGGGCAGCACGGAGCACACAGGCTTCTGGAACACGACTATGAAATCCGGGGAAGGAAAGCTCTAGAACCCACCCTATTTTTTGTTCTAACTACGGGACTGTCTTCCCTCCAGTTCAGACTCCTCAACCTTAGCAGGAGCTGGGAGACCACGTCTGAGAGGGGCAGGGATCTGGGTCCTGAGCGCACCTGCCCAGAAAGCTGAGGGGTGAGGCAGCCTCTGCCGTGTGGAAGACATTGCATCTCCTTTCAGCTCTGAGACTCTCGGCCCACGTGCCAGGAAGTAAGTCACATGCCAATGCATGACACTATACACGGAATTTCAATGGCTTGTCAGAAGACGTGAAATGTGTTTTTAAAATTTAGTCCATGAGAGAACAATGTGCCCTCCATGAAGCAAAGCCTCCTGTGGGAGCATGGCTAAATCGTGAGCGCACTGCCCTCGATCAGCACAGAGACTCTACGGAGGAAGCCGCTCCCCATCCCAGAGACGCGCCCACACTGGGTCCGGGACACACTGGGATGCAGCCACAGCCAGGCAAATGCAGTGTCCGCATGGAGTGACCACAGCGGCTCTGAAAACGCTCTCTTCCCCAAGCCCGCCACATCGTGTGAGCCGAGCTCAGGAGGAGACAGACTCCTCCACACCTCGAGGTGTCACCCACACTGAGCCTCATGACCAGGAGCAAACAGTTAACAGGATTCCCCTGTGAAAAACTGTAGGACGACAATTTGCCCACAGCGGCAGAGCGGTGACTGCTTTTCTCGTGATGGGCGGTGGGGCCGGACGGTCACCCGGTGAGCAGCCCCCACCTGCCCACCGGCGCCCGCTCGCCCGAGAAGCGCTGCAGAGCGACTGTGGATCTGCACACCGCAGCCGCCCGCCCGCCTCTCCCGCAGTCGCTCCTGCTCCAGCCTCTTCTCCCCGCCACTAAGTCGGTCCTACTTCCTCGCGACCCTCAGAATTCTGAGAAGCAGAGTGTCGCTGAGCCCTGAGCGCTGCGGGGACAGCGGCCCCGGGAGCCCCCCGGCTCCGTTCCTGCCTACCTGCGCGGGACAGCTGCAGCAGGGCGGCCCTCAGACGCTGCTGGGCCCCCGGCGACACCTCATAGTGGTAGACATCTGTCACCGGAACCTTCTGGCACCTTCCAAACACTCCGTCTGTGAGAAAAAGGGAGGCAGAGAAGAGAAAGTGATGTTTCCTTTTCAGAGAGGAGGAAGGCATTACACCCTCACTGCACCGTGGCCAGGCTTCGCAAGGGCTTCAGAACATCATCACAGCTCTCGGATGTCAGGGCACTGGGAGAGCAATGTCTTATCTGAGTAAGGACAGTGTACCATGGGCCATGGCCATGGGCTGTGAGAGTGGGCCGTGGGCCATGGGTGTGGGCCGTGGGTGTGGGCCATGGGCACGGGCTGTGAGAGTGGGCCGTGGGTGTGGGCCGTGGTCGTGGGCCGTGGTCGTTGGCCGTGGACATGGGCTGTGGGCTGTGGGCCATGGCCGTGGACATGGGCCGTGGGCTGTGGGGAACAAAGGCAGAGCTGGAGAGAGGCTCAGGAACCCAGTGGCACTTGGGTTTTTTATTCGCGTTCCCATCCCTTCCTCCCCACCTCCCCACCCCTCACTTTTTGTAATTTCCACGCAGTGACATTCAGAACTGGTTTTCCAGATGTGAAACAGAACCCCCAGGAAGGGTAATGTTAACTTGCAGAAGCCACGAGGCCCATGGATGCCTCCACAGCGCCACGCGGGAGGCGCTGACGTGGGGTGGCCTGCACACCAGCCAGGGTGAGGGCTTTCTGAGAACCCAGCAGCGGTGCTGGCCGAGCAGGGCGCATTCCGGGACAATCCCGCAGCTCCCACCCTCTGTCCGAAGGAGGACCTGCTCCTCCGCGTCCCTCCCAGCCACACCCCGTTCCTTAGGCCCTGGAACCACTGTCTGTGAGACAAGCTTCCTGTAGGGCTCCACACATTCAAATCGCCACCTTCCCCACCCAAAGGCCCAACGGGGACCGTGCTGCCCACACAGGGTGGCCATCTGCAGCTTCGGCCGGACGGAAACGCGTCCCTCATTGTTCGCCCGCGTCCCTGCCGGGGCAGCTGAAGAAAGCCTCACTCGCACAAGTCTAATTAGCAGCCGCGCACTGCCGGGGGCACACATGTGCTTGGACCAGGGGTCCTCAAACTACGGCCCACGGGCCACATGCAAATACAAATATTGTAAACTATAGTCCGGCCCTCCAACGGTCTGAGGGATAGTGAACTGGCCCCCTGTTTAAAAAGTTTGAGGACCCCTGGCTTGGACTGACGCGCCCTGTCCTTAGCAGAGTCATCTGAAGTGTCGCACGCATCACTGGGGCTTCTGTGGGACTTTGCAAAGCCCCGTGACTCAGCACACCTCTAACCACAGTGCACGGAGGAGTGCACCGTCTGCCGGCCCACAATTCACTCATCTGCCCCCCACCCAGAGGTGGTGACAGCTCCTACAGGGAGGGTGTCGTCCCCACGCCGCCAGCACGCTGGCCTGTCTGCGGCGAGCACACCCTCCACAAGTGCCCTGTTCTCTGGTTTGGTTTTGTGCCAAGGACTCCGTGCCTGTGGGGGGCACAGACGGGGGGTGGGAGAAAGAGGGCAAAGGGGAAATGCACTCTTCAGAATGTCCTGGAAGCTCTCGCTTTACTTGTCAAATGGAAATATTGTGACAGTAGAATCGTAGTGTGGGGACCAGAAAAAGCACTGAGATGGCCCAGCCCACATGGTATAGATGGGGAAACCGAGCCGGAGTGTGGGGACGAGGCCGGGGGGGGCAGCAGCTGACCGCAAGGCCGTGGGGGGGGCAGCAGCTGACCGCAAGGCCGTGGGGGGGGCTGGCAGCTGACCACAAGGCTGGGGGGGCTGGCAGCTGACCACAAGGCTGGGGGGGGGCTGGCAGCTGACCACGAGGCCGTGGGGGGGCTGGCAGCTGACCACAAGGCTGGGGGGGGCTGGCAGCTGACTGTGAGGCCGTGGGGGGCCAGCAGCTGACCGTGAGGCCGTGGGGGGCCGGCAGCTGACCGCGAGGCCGTGGGGGGCCGGCAGCTGACCACGAGGAAGAGAAGTCAGGCTACTGGATCCCAAACCTTCGTGGTGACCATGCTGCCGGAGATGAACCAAGAATCACCTCCCTCAGGAAATGCACCAAGTCACTCAGAGTCTCAGAGGAAAATGGCCAAAGACATGTCCTATTTTGGAAGGTCCCAGTAATTCTTTCCCTTCTGAAGTATCCAGAAAAACATTGATTGGTATGGGTTGTTTATATAGTCTGTGTGTAGACATGTGCATACATATGTGTGTGAATGTGTATAAATGTGTATTTGTGTGTCTACCTGTGTGCATGTGTACACATGTCCACATACAGGTGTGTTCACATGGGGGTGGGACCACATATATCTGTTGTGTGTGCATGTGTGTTGTGTGTGTGCACATGTGTGTGCATGTGTGGCTACATGTATGTTGGTGTGCATGTTGCCTCTGTGTGTCATTGCCTACATGTATACGTGTGCACATTCGTGAATGTCTCTATGCCACATGCACATTCCTGCACATGCATGTGCCTGTGCGTGCATGTGTGCAGCATTTATATGTGGTGTGTGCATCTGTGTATGTATTATGTGTGTGCGTATATGTACACATGTTTCTGTGTCTGCATGCATGTGTATATACATGTGTGTGCACATATACAAAGTCTCTAACATTTAACTGCCACACTCACCATGAAAACCCAAGGATGCTGCTGTTTGAAACTCATATCTTCATCCAGGAGACACAGGGATCCCCAATACAGAAACCTGGTCCCCTCACCTGCCTCTTCTCTGTTCCCTGTGGGACTGCGCACACTCAGCACACCTCTAACACTTCCTGTCCCCACACCTGCTAAGCGTGTGCAAAGCCCCTTCCCTATGAGGGGTAGATTCCATCCATGCATGTCACTGCGTCGCACCCTGACCTGGGAAATGCAGGGACGCCTGCTCTAACATCCCACTGGGTGGGCGGGCAGGATGGGTGGGCAAAACAGCCCTGGGGGCCACACACTGGGGCAAACACAGACTCTACTCTCTCAAGGGCGCCCAGACTTGTGCCACGTGGAGATTCCCTCGTGACTGAGGTGGGTGACCCGCAGGCTCCGAGCACAGCACAGAGGCGCCGACCTTCTCCAGGGCAGGAGGTGCCAGGGGCCGGCAGGCAGGGCTGGCCCGGGGCCAGAGCCGTGGGGTGAAGGGAGCTGTCCTTTCAGAGGAGGGTGGCTCGGTGAGGGTGTTGGCCTCTTCAGAGGTGAACCGCAAGAACGCCGAGGGTGGCCAGCTGCAGGTGGCCCCTTCTGTGTGTGCATGGCAGAGCAGGGCTCGGGGTCCGGGGAATGTTCTGAGAGACGGCCCATAGACAGTGAGTCTCTTCAAAGCAGTAACAAAGCCGTCCTGCTGGCTGGAGAGGGGACATGGCCGTGTCCTGATGGTTCGGGCCCTGATTGCTGCCCAAGGGCCCTGATCGCTGCCCCCCGGGCCCTGATTGCTGCCCCCCGGGCCCTGATCTCTGTCCCCCAGGCCCTGATCTCTGCCCCCCAGGCCCTGATCTCTGTCCCCCGGGCCCTGATCTCTGTCCCCCAGGCCCTGATCTCTGCCCCCCAGGCCCTGATCGCTGTCCCCCGGGCCCTGATCTCTGCCCCCCAGGCCCTGATCTCTGCCCCCCGGACCCTGATCTCTGCCTCCCAGGCCCTGATCGCTGCCCCCCAGGCCCTGATCTCTGCCCCCCGGGCCCTGATCGCTGCCCCCCGGGGCCCTGATCTCTGCCCCCCGGGCCCTGATCGCTGCCCCCCAGGCCCGGGAGCAAGTCCACATCCTTCTGTGGGGAGGTCACCGTCCAGATCATTGGGCACTGACCACAGCAACCACACACGCATGGTGTGGCCTTAAAACTCTAAATGTTGGAGAACTCAGTGGACTCTGGGCTGTCCCCAAACCCAATTTCTAGCAAGGCACCCCGCCTTCATTTTGCAGAGCAGAACACTGGGTCCCCACGGCCTCTGGGGACCCCAGGGATGGTGCTACAGACAGAAAGAGAAGGCCACCTCCCAGCTGCCGCCTCTGCTCAGGCTCTGGCAGGGACCCGTTGCTAACTGTCACCCAGAACTGGGGAGGGAACAAGGAAGGGGCTTTGCCGGAGTTTTTGAAGAATGTGGGGAAAGAGTTGCTTGTTTACCTGGTCCGTTCGTGTGTTCCCACCGGCAAAGCCATTTTCACTCATAAACGTCACTGTCCCCGAAACACGGACACAACCTGTCCAAGAGCCGGGCTGCTGGACCCACGTCCAGGCCCAAATCACGTCCCCTTCGTCCGTGGAACTGAGTGCGCTCTGTTCCCATGGCACACACATGTGCCTACACTCACACAGATACACACATGCACACGCGCTCCGTCCCACGTGCACACACAGGACCGCTCCTCTCCCCTCACCCCTTCAGTACCAGCACCCTCAGCTCAGGGCCCCGACACCACGCTCTGCAGCCCCCATGGACTAAATAAAAATCTGTGGCTGATTAACTGGTGCTTCTCCATTTGCCTAAAAGATAAACTTATAACAAATTTATAGCATCATCAGCTAGAATCCCAACATGCTGGAATCCCACATAAACTTAGGAGTCTTCAACCCCAGCAGGTGAGCCGGGGCAAAGGGCCAGGGGCCCCTGAGACAGATGGGGTTCATGCCGGAGGCTGCCAATGAGGTGCATGTGTCTGTTTCCCCAGCAAGCCCCGCACCTTCTCCCACCCGCCTCCCCTCCCGGGTCCGAGGCTGGTTGTCCCAGCCTCACGCCTGGGGAGGCGGTCCTAGGGGACCTGCTCTGGGAAGGGACCCCATGCTAGACTCTCTGACTTGTGGCTCTGGGACTGCCAGGCGCGAGGCATCTCCGAGGACAACCAGAACCAGCTGGTCAGGGAGCCCCAGGCGTGAGCAAGTCAGCCTCGATCTCCCCTCGAGAGAACGGTTATGGGGAAGTTCCCTTGGGACACGCCTCCGCTCATGTGAACGGGCACTGAGAGAAGCGCCAACAGGACCGCGGCGTCACCGCATCTGTCGTGAGCGTCCTCGGGAGGAGCCCCGCCATGGGCAGCTCCGCCGCGTCACGGATCTCTCTTAGCTGCTCAGCCTGGTGGTGTCAGTGGCAGGTACGGTAGCAATGAAACCGTTTTTTCTGCACCCATGACATTTTACCCTCTTTTCTTCTTTTTCTAATATCTTTTATGTTTTATTTTTTATGTCTTTTTTTGCATTTCTTCATTATCTCTTTGGGAAGAGGTAATGGGACTGGGGAATTAATAAACATAACTTGATCACTTAGATGTTCCAAGTAGGGTCGTTACTCAAGAGCACAATTAGGAATTATTGCATTGCTTACACCTGTTCAAGAGTGTGTGCAAATGGTTTATTCATGGAAAAAATGTGCATGTGCAGCCATATTATCTCTGTTCCCTGGAAACCTCAAAAACAATGCTCTTGACTTTGGAGCGAGAAGAGAGGCAGAAAAGGTGCCACAATTATAAAGCCATCACAGGTGAGGGCGTGGCAAAGGAGGTCCTGGACTGTTATGGGGCAGAGGAGAGACGTGACCTAATTCACCCACGAGCAGAATTCCTCGTGGGGGCAGCACACATGAGGACTGGGGGGGAGGGGTCTGTGAACGTGGACAGGGGCCTGGGACGTGCATTCAGGGCCTCCAAACACTGTACAAGTAAACATACTGCATTCGTCCACCGAGGGAGCAGCCAGACCCCTCGGGACAAAAGGAACCACATGGTCTGTCTGCAGTGGCTCCAAGCACAGGTTTGAGCACCGGGCCTGGGTGCTCAGGAATGTAACCCACCCCCAGGCCGGCCCCGGCCCCGGGCCAGGCCCCGAGCGTGCCTTCAGGAGGAACAGTCCCACCCCCAGCCCGGGGGCTGCACCTGCTCATGTGCCCATCAGTCCAGGACCTGCTGCTCCACATCACACTCTAGAGCAGGGATGGCGAACCTATGACACGCGTGTCAGAGGTGACACGCGAACTCATTTTTTTGGTTGATTTTTCTTTGTTAAATGGCATTTAAATATATAAAATAAATATCAAAAATATAAGTCTTTGTTTTACTATGGTTGCAAATATAAAAAAATTTCTATATGTGACACGGCACCAGAGTTAAGTTAGGGTTTTTCAAAATGCTGACACGCTGAGCTCAGAAGGTTCGCCATCACTGCTCTATAGACTGGTTCCCGAGCACCTCTCCCTGCCTCAGCGTTGGCCCCAGGCAGCGGCACAGACGAAGCAGCAGCAGGGGCCCCTCCTGGCCTCCTCCCCACAGAGCCGGGCCCTCCTCAGGACAGCTCGGTTCAGCTCAGGGCAGCGATGCCTGGCCGCCAGACACGCCACAGACCCACCAGGTGTGCCCAGTGCCAGCTCCAGAGAGGAGATGAATTCGCTGCTCCCCAGGGAGGCCGGCGTCAGCACATGCACACGCTCACACACACACACACACACACGTGTGCACACAGGCACAAGCACACGCACACAGTTCTATGCTTGCAGTGTGCACACGTGCCTTTGCTTCGTGAGGAGTTTAGACCGGTGACCACATTTGGTGTCTACTTTGTCCACAAACTCCAGCTCAGCAGTTCGCACCCGGGAACACACCACCCTCTCCTCCGCGCGATGAGACACTCGCGGGCACGGTGCCAGGACCAGGGCTCAGAGCAAAGGCCCGACACGGCCCGCCGCCGCCGCAGAGAGGCTGAGCCGGCCAAGGAAGGCTTTCTGGAGGCGGCGGCCCAGGGCTGCGCTGTGGCTGAGCAGCTGCGGACAGCGGAGGGGCCCTGCCCACAGGACGAGAGTGAAGCTGCGCGCCCTGGGCTCCGTCGAGGCTGCCCTCCATGCCAGCGGAGGAGTCACGGACGGACTTCGTCACGGGGAGGCACGCGAAGGGGCAGGCTGGCCACGAGGACGTCCAGCAGGGCGCCCTGGCCCCACTGCCGCAGAGGGAGGACCGCTTCACGTTCACCCCACGAGGTGCATCTCCTCCCTCACCGTGGCTACGTGCTCGCTGCTCTGTGACTCCTGCAGCACTTTGCAGCTGGGTTTGTCTCTATTAATTTGAGAGACAGACATCAGCCTGCCGTCCCACGTACTGCTGCATCCCTGGCTGGTTCTCGCATGTGCCCTGACCGGGTGGAGCCCACAGCCTTGGCGTGCAGGATGCTGTCACCGGCAGGGCTCGCACTTGGGTTTCGAATGCTCACTACACCCCTGGGATGTAAGGCAAGAAGCTCTGGGGCCGAGCAGGACCGTGGAGGTGGTGCCGACATGGGGCAGGGCGCCGCTGGGGCTGGGTCTGGAATCAGTGACCAGAGGCTCTGGGAGGAAGGAGAGCTGCTCCGCCAGAGGCAACGCGAGCCCTGAGGGCCGGCCGGGACCTGGGAGCAGGGAGCAGACCCGCAGGCCCACAGGAGGTGTGGGGCGGAGCCCAGAGGAGCCTGAGCTGCGGGAAGGGAAATGCCCTGCTGCTGGAAACCGTCCTTCCTAGAACTCCTCTGCCTCCACGGCCTCCGGGGGATGGTGCCGAGTGAGGCGGGAGAGCCCGGCTGAAGAAAGAGGCCACCCCCTGAGCGGGCTGCCTTCCAAACGCTCAGACACGCAGGCTGCTCTGCGTGTGCACTGTGGTCCAGAAGCTGTGCTGTGCGCCGGGCACAGAAGAAAATACAAAGGTAAAAAGGAAGCAGCCCGGGCCAGTTTGGTTCAGTGGATCAAGCGACGGCCTGCAGACTGAAAAGTCCCGGGTTCGATTCCGGTCAGGGCACAGGCCTGGGTTGTGGGCTTGATCCCCAGTAGGGGGCGTGCAGGAGGCAGCCGATCCATGATTCTCATCATTGATGTTCTATCTCTCTTCCCCTCTCCCTTCCTCTCTGAAATCAATAAAAATATATTTAAAGAAAAAATAAAGGACACAGCTCATGTCTGCTAGGTACTCACATTTTATTTGAGGAGCCAGATATGTGAACAATTGATAAAAGAAATGCTAAAGAAAGCACAGTTTCTAATGACCAAATCTGTCTTAGCATTTGCTACGGGAAACCAGACCAAACTGACCAGGGAATGCACTGGTGGGACCAACCCAAACCCATGCTGCTGCTGCTGGTGGCAGAAAGTCCTCGGGCCGGCGTGGGGCGGGGGGACAGCAGAAAGTCCTCGGGCCGGCGGGGGGGGGGGGGGGGGAAGGCAAAAAACCCTTAGCCCGGCGTGGGGGGGGGGCGCGGGGGGGAAGGCAAAAAGACCTTGGCCGGGGGGGGGGGGGGGGGGGAACGGGTCCCGGGAGGAAAAAAAAGGCGGCCCCCCCGCCCCCCCCCCCAGCCGCCCCCCCCCCCCCCCGGGGGGGAGGGGCTGGCCCCCCCCCAAGGCCTGTGAAACCTTTGTGGCGTTTGGTCCCGGGGCCGACGGCAGAAAGCCCTTGGCCGGTGGGGGGTGGGGGGGGGACCGGCTCCCGGCAGCACAGCAGCGCCGCCCCCCCCGCCCCCCCCCCAGCCAGGGACTGCACCTGCAGGAGGGGTTCCTGGGGAAAGACCAGGAAGCAGCCCTGTGAGCCTCTAGTGCCGGGCTGCTGCCACCTGCCTTCGCCCGAGGAGAGGCCCCGGGTCCAGCCTAGACTGGCACCTTGGCAACACCTTGGCCATTTCAGTGCTGTCTTCCCTTCCGTTCGTGAAGTGACAGGCTCCTTGCCCGTCTCAGGGCGAGGTATGCCAGCCCTGACCTCCGTCCAGACACGGGAGCACCAGGGAGCCAGGGCGCCCAGACCCAGGACAGGGGACAGCATCCGACCAAGGCCGCTCCAGGGCACCCAGCAAACCCCATGTGCCAGGAGCTGGGGTCCCACCCACCTCCACGGTGTGGGGTGCAGTCTGCGAGGACGCAGACTCGGAGATAAGCCTCGGGAAAGAGAAAGGCGGGCTATCTCCAGCAGCCAATCTCCTCAGCAGCCCTCGTTCCAGCCGTTGCCAAGTAACCAGGGCCTCTCCTCTTATCAGCCCCAAATGTTCCATTGACTATTCAGACGAGAATAGAAAGGCCTGGCACCGAGGCCTTAAGCAGCACTGAACGAAAATGGCACATTACGGGGATGAGGGACAAGGGAATCTGTGAGCCTCATCTTATCTGCACAGCGACAGGGACTCAAAAACAGCCGTCCATCACTGCCCGCACCATCCTATTCCTCCACTGAAGAGCCTCGCTCCCCTACCAGGGAGAGAGGGAGGGGGAGAGGGAGGGAGGGAGGGGGAGAGGGAGGAAGAAGGAGAGGGAGAGAGGGGGAGGGAGGGGGAGGGAGGGGAGAGAAGGGAGGGGCCTTGTTCATAACCAGGTTCTAGGTGGGCTCCCTCTCCTGCTCCCTCCCTCTCTCCCTGCCCCATTAGCTCTCCGCACTCAGCCTAAGGCAGCCCTCAGGATGGAAGGCCCCACCTTCTGATACCAAACATGCCCTCCAGCCCAGGTGGGCACAGCTAAGCACCCGGCAGGCCGGGTGCCCCCAAAGCCCTGAGGCTGGGACCCCAAAGGGCTGCTCCTGCACGGACCTCAGAAGAACACCCCCACCCATCACCCAGGCCCCCTTGTCTGCCGCTCTGTTCTCAAACTGGTGGGGGGATCCAGGGCCAGAGTGGCCCTGCCCCGGGGGCCGGGGCCGTGAAGGTCCGTAGACACAGGCCTGCCTGCCACAGCCGGGGAAGCAGCCCCTGGCCGGAGCCTGCCTGCGGGGGGCCCACCCTCTGGCCCACAAGGATCCCCGCCCTCTGTGGGTGCCCCTGCCCCTGCTTGGAGAGGCATCAGGCGGCTCCAAGACGCGGGGTCCAGCAGCACCCAGAAACTCAGCCCACCCGTCCCGGAGACAACGCGGTGCGCATGCCGCTGGTCTGTCCACTGCCTCAGCCACTGAGCGCCATCCCGCGTGGAGCAGGCGGGGGGGGGGGGGGGCAGAAGGCCCGCTCCTGTTTACCTCGCCCCCACACCCCGGGGCGGGTTTATCCCCTCGTCCGGTCCCTGACCCGCTAGTGCCCAGAACCTGCCCAGCCGCCTCCTCGTGGGGGAAGGGCAAGTCCCACTTCCCACAGCGCTGGGCCCACGGATGTGACTCAGCAAGAATTTACCAAAATCAGAAGCAGGGACTCGAGGGGACACGTGTGCCGGGTCCTGCAGCGCTGTTCATGGCCGTCGGGAAGCAGCGGCTGCAGTGCGGGGGGACTGGGTAGCAAGTGTGGTCCCTCCACACACTGGACTCGGACTCAGCCTTAAAGAGGAAGGCTGTGCCCGGCAGCGTGGCTCAATGGTCAGAGTCAGCCACACACCAAAGGGTCGCCAACCAGGTCCAGGGCACACACCTGGGCCGCAGGTTCCATCCACGCCCCGGTTGGGGCACGTGAATGGATGTGTTCTTTCACATCGATGTCTCTCTCTCTCTCCCACCCTCCCTCCCCTCCACTCTCCCTCGGGTGAGGACTAACCACACAAGGCGGGCAGAGCACTCTGAGGCGGCATGCGGGCGCCGCTTGAGGACATGAGGACACAGAGCTCAGCAGCTCCGTGCGGCCCGCCAGGCACTGGAGCCAGCGCTGTGCAGGCTGCTCTCGGGCCCAGAGGAGGGCGCAGCGGCAGGCGGTGCAGTAAAGGTTACCAGGGAGTGGGCAGGGGGGTCCCTGGGCAGAGGTTGCTTGTGATGATGACAAATTTTGGGAGATGATGGAGGTGATGGACTTAATGCCACTGCACTCTCACCTGACGTGAGTAAGAGGGAAAGGTTTATGTTGTGTGTGTTCTACTACAGTTTTTAAAAGCGGTAAAAAATTTAGCAAAAGTGAGCAGTGGAGTGGGAGAGATGCCCCGTTGGGGTGTGCGAGGGGCAGACAGTCCGCAGGGGCCGGCGGGGGCTCGGTCACGGAGGGGCCGCTCTGCCCCGTCCCTGGGGGCCCAGGCACGGGCTGAGGCGCATTATCGACCCCAGCACGTCACTAGAAACAAGCACATCCGGCGGAGGAGTCATCGCTTCACTTTGAGATCTCGCTGGTTCTGATGCCGATAAGTCAGCTCTGGGCCGGGAGGCGTGGGGCTGGTTGACTTGTCTGTCTGTCTGTCTTGTTACTCCTCACCCCAGGATGTTTTTTCGTTGATTTTTAACGTCCATGGGCAGACCAGAGAGTAGAAGGGAGGGAGGGAGGAGGAGAGAGAAACATCGATGTGAGAGAGACACATGGATTGGCTGCCTCACACACTCCGCGACCAGGGCCGGGGATCGAACCTGCAACCCAGGTCCGTGCCCTTGACTGGGAATCGAACCCACGATCCTTTGGTGTTGGGCCGACGTTCTAACCACTGACCCACACCGGCCAGGGTGAGATGTGTTTTTAAACAGTGTTTTTACAGACACGGCTTAATTTGGTGTTTGGTTTTGTGCTGGTGAGGCTTTGGTGGGGCTGGCAGTGACCAAGAATGCCCCCAGCCCTGCGACCCCAGATGACCTCTGCCAGGCGTTGGGGGCGGGGCAGGGGGCGGGCAGCGAGGCCTCCTCCCACCTGTAGTCACGGTCGCAGCAGTCCTCAGACGCCGCGAGCTTCCATCAAAGCACCAATTTCAGCAGCTCTCTCGGCGGCTTTTTCACGGACTCAACAACACTCATCCCACAAACCACACAGATGGCCCTTAGCACGGCTGCGGCCGCTGTGTAGAAGCCGACCCGGCCGAGCGCCGGGAGCCGTTAATGAGCAGGGAGGCCCGCGCGGCGCTGTGAACTGAAGGGTAATGGAAGCAATTTATTTGAAAATTAAAACATGATGAAGAGTGGCAGCCTGTGCAGAGCCGAGGCCGAGGAGGGCCTCCGTGCGGCTCCCTCCCTGGGGCCGGGCCACTCCTTCCCTGGCGGGTTGAATACAAAGCAGACGCACTAACAGATGCTTACATCCTCTCCCACCCAGGGCCCTGGAGACCCTCGATGTAGAGCGCCAGGGGCAACCCATCCACACGTTCACAGAGCAGCCTCCGCGGCCACTGTGTCCACCCACAGGCAGGACGGGGGCGCTGTGTCCACCCACAGGCAGGATGGGGGCGCTGTGTCCACCCACAGGCAGGACAGAGGGGGCGCTGTGTCCACCCACAGGCAGGACGGGGGCGCTGTGTCCACCCACAGGCAGCACAGGGGGCGCTGTGTCCACCCACAGGCAGGATGGAGGGGGTGCTGTGTCCACCCACAGGCAGCACAGGGGGCGCTGTGTCCACCCACAGGCAGCACAGGGGGCGCTGTGTCCACCCACAGGCAGCACGGGGGGCGCTGTGTCCACCCACAGGCAGGACAGAGGGGGCGCTGTGTCCACCCACAGGCAGGACAGAGGGGGCGCTGTGTCCACCCACAGGCAGGACAGAGGGGGAGCTGTGTCCACCCACAGGCAGCACAGGGGGCGCTGTGTCCACCCACAGGCAGGACAGAGGGGGCGCTGTGTCCACCCACAGGCAGCACAGGGGCGCTGTGTCCACCTACAGGCAGCACGGGGGGCGCTGTGTCCACCCACAGGCAGGACAGAGGGGGCGCTGTGTCCACCCACAGGCAGGACAGAGGGGGCGCTGTGTCCACCCACAGGCAGCACAGGGGCGCTGTGTCCACCCACAGGCAGCACAGGGGGCGCTGTGTCCACCCACAGGCAGGACAGAGGGGGCGCTGTGTCCACCCACAGGCAGGCTCAGGACACTGAGAGAGGCCAGGAGATGGACTGAGCATGATGGAGAAGAGGTGACCAGCCAAAACGGTTAATTGAAGAAAAAGAAAGAAAACATGCTCAGTGTCGGACCCGTGAGTGACAGGCCTGTGAGGGAGGAAAACGCTCCCAAACAGCGGCGCCTGCGCTTCGGTTCTGAGCGCGTTTGGGGGCTCCCAGCGGGGTCCCCCTCCTGCAGGTGTGCCCCACCCCGGACAGAACGGCAGGTCCCCGAGCGGCTCTGCTCACTTTCTGTGTTACTTGTTAAATTAAGATTATTTTGCCTAAAATAAATAAAGACTCAAGCCCAGAGCCCACAGGCCCACAGGAGCGCCCTAAGGAGCCCTGGATGCGCGTGACTGGTCGCTGCCTTCCCGGTGGGTGAGCACCGCTGAGGGGAGTGGGGGCCTCCGTCTGCTCCCTCCTGTGCCTCACGCTGGAGAGGGGGCGCTGCGTTTGGGTGCCACAGACGCCACCTGGGAGGTCAGAAGAAGGACACGCCACCAAGATGGTGTGAGTGTCAGATAGCAGCAGCCTCTGATGAGACCAGGAAGGGAATACACACACACACACACACACACACACACACACACACACAAGGACACACACACATACTCACACACAGGGACACACACAGAGATACACACACACAGGGACACACACAGGGACACACAGGGACACACACACAGGGACACACACAGACATACACAAGCACACACAAGCACACACACAGACACGCACATGCACACATGTGTACACAGACACACAGACACACACGGACACACACAGAGAGACACACAGGGACCCACACAGACACACACAGGGACACACACACCGACACACACACTGACACACACACATGGACACACACACACAGGGACACACACAGGGACACACAGGGACACACAGACAGACACAGACACTCACACACAGGGACACACACAAGCATGCACACAGACACACAGACACAGAGAGAGACACACACACATGCACACGGACACTGACACACAAAGACACACGCATGCACACAGACACACAGAGACATATAGACACATGCATGTGCACACAGAAACTCACACAGAGACAGAGACACACACGTGACACCTTTGACGACAGAGCGCGCTCTCGCCGGGCACTGAGCCCACCCTGCCTGGCTCTCTGGCAGCGGAAGGCGACGGCTGCTGACCCTGGTCCCGGGGTTTGCAGAAGGAACTACGGCCAAGAAAGACCTGCTCCCTTCCCCGCCCTGACAGGCCTAGGCCAGTGTTCCTCTTCCCGTTTATAACAGCCAACGAGCCTTACGTGGGGCCCACGATCTGGGCCTGGAAGTGAAGAGGCAGAGATCTCCGTGTAAGTTCAACACCGCGTTCACACGGACACGGACGGACATGCGATTAAACATCAGGCTCCACACGCGGGACTGCGAGGCTCTCCCCGCAGAGCTCTGGGTGCAGCGACCACGGACTCCGCTCCTACTGCGCTGAAAGCTGCGTCCACAGCCTCGGTGTGGGGGCTGCCAACCACGCCCGCCGGCCACCCTGAAGCACACGCCTGCCGGCCTCTTGTCTGAGGACTCAGGCGTGACTCATGCTCCTGAGGAAAGGCAGATGCCCGGGGCGTGTGGCGCCGGCACTTCGCGCCACACACTACACGCGGCGAAGCAGCGATCAATTTAGGGGACTAGCCCCGACGGCACCCTCCACAAATTCCGATTCTGAAGCGTCAGGACTGAATGTGCAGGTGGGGACAGCCTGGCGCTGCCCGCAGGAGCCTCGCTCAGAACGAGGCCTCCTCTTGGGAGGGCGGTCACTTCCCGAGGCCGGCGGGCACCAGTACCTGGGCTTGGCACTTCTGAAAACAGCGACCCGAGAAACAACCCCCAGGTGACTCCCTCTCTCCTGCTTCCTCCCGCTCCTCCCTTCCTTCCCACAAAGGCGCCCACGGACGGACGGACGGACGGTCGCTCCCTGACACTCCCATCTCTGAGTCAGCCTGTGGCATGCGCTGTGTGTGCCGTGTGCGCTGAGGACCCACCACAGGGCGATGATCGGGATCATCCAGCGAATCCAACCCTGGGGGCCGTGTGCACACTCACACGTGCACACTCACACGTGTGCACACACACACAATTGTGGGCGGCAGCAAGATAAGCAAGTACCCGCACAAGACTCTGCACCTTGGCGACAATAAGGAATCACCATGGCAACCCTTGAACGAGACCCACACCTGTTCTCTGCACAGGGGCATAACGGCATCGGCACCGGGTGTTACAGGTGGAAACAAACCCTGGAAATCGCTGAAAATCCCGCAGAAACCAGAGCGAAGCAACGCGCCTCCTGATCCCGCCTCCTGATCCCGCGCGTCCTGCCACAGAAGCACGGGGTGGCGGAGCGGCTGTCTGCGCTGGGCACCAAGGCGCGCAGTCGGGTCTGGGAGTGGATTCCTCTGAAGGGTCTGGGGGAGCGGCCAGGGGAGGGCCAGTTCACCGGGAAGGGGCCAAGCTCGTGCCATGGCCACAGAGTGCCCGCAGGGCTGCTTCCTCCTGTGCCTCAAGCCCTGGTCTCTGAGGCCAAGGGCATGGCGCCTCTGCCTGCAGCGCGGGCAGCTGAGCCCGGCCACGCGGCACTGGGCAGAGGGGCCAGAGGTCACCGCGCGCGGGCACCTGTGTCCTGTGCGGCCTGCGTGCAGCCCCCAATCGCTCTCCCACGTCTTCCTGAGGAGGTCCACGTGCTAGTTCTTGGTTTTGATGCAGTTTGTGTTATTTTAAGAACAGATAAAGCATGAAACAAACAGGCGCAGAACACCTGGAGCTCCTGGGCCCACACCCTCCGTGAGCTGCACCCGCTGGTGCCCTTGAGCCGCGGGACATGCAGAGGCGGGGCAGCCGTGGGAAAGCAGAGTGGACCAGGCCACTCAGGGGGCTGTCGGCCCCCCTCAGCAGAAGTGAAACCGCAGCCCAGCTGGTGTGGCTCAGGGGACAGGGCGTCCGCCTGCGGACTGACGGGTCCGGGTTCGATTCCGGTCAGGGCTCAGGCCCGGGTTGCTGGCTCGGTCCCCAGTGGTGCAAGAGGCAACGATCAGTGATTCTCTCTCACCATTGATGTTTCTCTCTCTCTCTCCCTCCCTTACTCTCTGAAATCAATAAAGATATAAATATATGTTTAAAGTTAACCGCAAAGTGGGACCGCAAAGAAGGTGGCCCTGAGGCGTCTTACACCAGGACCCTCACACCGAAGGCACCTCTGAGATGGGCGGGGCGGCAGGGTGTGGAGAGGCCTTCACACGGGGGCACCCCCAAACTGCTGCCCGGCCTGGGCCCGCCCCCCCCCCCAGGTGGAGGTTCTGCGACGAGATTTTGCCGTGATTTGCTCTTGCTTCTGCTACGAGGTTGGAGGCGTTTCTGTTCCCACTGGGCATGAAGAGCACTCGCCCGGCGAGTTCTCCGGCACCTTCATCCTCGGCGAGGAGAGCGGCGTGGCTCAGAGCAGCGGTTCTCAACCTGTGGGTCGCGACCCCTTTGGCGGTCAAACGACCCTTTCACGGGGGTCGCCTAAGACCATCCTGCATATCAGATATTTACTTGACGATTCATAACAGTAGCAACATTACAGTTATGAAGTAGCAACGAAAATAATTTTATGGTTGGGTCACAACATGAGGAACTGTACTTAAAGGGCCAGAAGGTTGAGAACCACTGCTTTAGAGGAAAATAGATTTCTTTTGAATCAACGAGTGGCCCAAGGCTGAGACGCCCGTTGTGCCGCACACACATGAACACACACACACACACACACACACACACATTTGCTGAGTCCCCTGACTGACTGTCCTCAGAGGACACGGCCCCGGCTGCACAAAGCTGCTGCTTTCTGTGGAACGAGGGGGACCCGCCAGCTCCCAGGAGAAGCTGCGCGGGCAGCCCGCCCCAGCGCTGGGAGCTGAGGAAGGAGCGAGGCCCCACACGGGGAGTAGCACCGCGTCAGACAGCCACCTGCAGGGAGCGAGCGTAGAGGCCACTCGCGCCAAGAAATGAAAACAGCTGTCACCTGGTGGGCCCCAGCCTGCGGGCCCAGAGCTCCATGGGGCCGCTCGGGCCAAACCATGGGGACAAGTGAGCAGGGAGAGGCTCCCGCCAGGTGCTGGGCCAGACACTAGGGATGGTGACACCACAAGTGTGCGCCAGGCCCCGAGTCCATGCCTCGCACACTTATCCTTTCCCCGAGGCAAGGACAGCCCCGCCCCCCGTCTCACAGAGGAGCAGGGACAGCTCCCCCATCTCTCAGAGGAGCAGGGACAGCCCCCCACATCTCACAGAGGAGCAGGGACAGCCTCCCCATCTCACAGAGGAGCAGGGACAGCCCCCCACATCTCACAGAGGAGCAGGGACAGCCTCCCCATCTCACAGAGGAGCAGGGACAGCCCCCCACATCTCACAGAGGAGCAGGGACAGCCCCCCACATCTCACAGAGGAGCAGGGACAGCCCCCCACATCTCACAGAGGAGCAGGGACAGCCCCCCCCACCCCTGTCTCACAGAAGAGCAGGGACAGCCCCCCCATCTCTCAGAGGAGCAGGAACAGCCCCCCCACCCCCCGTCTCACAGAAGAGCAGGGACAGCCCCCCCCATCTCTCAGAGGAGGGCAGCAGGCACTGGAGCTATTTGCTCGTGTCCCGGGAGCTGTCCAGGGAGAAGCTGTTCCAAGCGTGACTATGAGACCCCAAGCTCCTTGTTGAGGGCGGAGCTACTCCCACGTGGACCGTCAGCAATGCTGAACCTACACGCCTCACCACATGCCAAGGAGAGTGGTGAACGCTAAGGAGACGGAAACGCCGCCGGCGAGGGTGCTGAGCAGCGGAGGACTCCCGCGCTCCTGGTGACACCGGGAAGATGGCCACTTTGGGGAACAGTCTGCAGTCCCCCCCATAACCCAGCAGGTCCACGCCTAGGGATCTTCCCAGGACAAAGGAAACTGTCCACAAGGACCGCTGTGCGGGGACGATCGCAGGAGCACAAGCGGGACAACCAAGCACTGACGGGAGCCGCGGAGGAACACGCTGCCCCCAGGGACACAGCAGTGGGGGCCGCGGGGGAGGCCTGGGAGGTGGGCACCTGCGAGACATCTGCAACAGAGTCAACAGTGAAATCGAAGTTAAACACCGTAGTAAAATAGAGCAGGCCGGTCATAAAAAATTAAAGACAGAAACGGGACAGGCAGAGCCTGGGAGGCCTGGGTGAGCAGAGGAAGGCTGGGAAGCCCTCCGCCCAGGTCCCAGCGGCCGCGCTGTCCTGGGGACACTTGCTCTGGAGGCTGAGGCTGCCCTCCGGCCACAGCTCAGAGCACACGGACGGGGCATGCACCGCCAGGGCTCTCGTCCTCCTGACCCACCAAAGCCACACTCACTCCTGGAAGGGCCCTGGGCCAGGCACCCCAAGGGCCCGGCACTTCAGCAGGGTCTGTTCGCTCCTCCTCAGCGCACAGCACTGAGCTCCTGGGGTGCAGGCCTGCGCTGCATGCGGACCACAGGGAAGGTGGGCAGGACTCTGTACCTATGGAGCTGGGAGCGACCAGGCACAGAAGAGCCAGACGTTCAAGCCAGTACGACTTTGCATGACGACCCGTGCGCAGTGCAACTTCATGTGACAGCCCGTTCACAGTGCGACTACATGTGACAGCCGTGCACAGTGCGACTTCATGTGACAGCCCGTGCACAGTGAGACTTCACATGACAGCCCGTGCACAGTGAGACTTCACATGACAGCCCGTGCACAGTGCAACTTCATGTGACAGCCTGTGCACAGTGTGACTACATGTGACAGCCCATGCACAGTGAGACTTCACATGACAGCCCGTGCACAGTGAGACTTCACATGACAGCCCGTGCACAGTGCAACTTCATGTGACAGCCTGTGCACAGTGTGACTACATGTGACAGCCCATGCACAGTGAGACTTCACATGACAGCCCGTGCACAGTGAGACTTCACATGACAGCCCGTGCACAGTGCAACTTCATGTGACAACCTGTGCACAGTGTGACTACATGTGACAGCCGTGCACAGTGCGACTTCATGTGACAGCCCGTGCACAGTGCGACTTCATGTGACAGCCTGTGCACAGTGAGACTTCACATGACAGCCCGTGCACAGTGAGACTTCACATGACAGCCCGT
>NW_005872152.1:68868-71073 GCF_000147115.1 Myotis lucifugus
CCGTGGCAACAATTTTGTTTTTGGTTTACCGGCCCCTGCCCCAGTGTTGCTTTTGTTTTACAAGGCCCGTGGCCCAGTGTTGCTTTTGTGTTAACCAGCCCGTTCCCCAGTGTGACTTCGTTTGAACAAGCCCGGGAACAGTTATGACTTTCGTGTAACAACCCTGTGCACAGTGTTGCCTTTGTTGTGACCAGCCCCTTCCCCAGTGGTACTTTGTTGTGACAGCCCGTGCACAGTTGTGACTTCGTGTGACAGCCCGTGCACAGTGTTGACTTTCGTGTGACAGCCGGTGCACAGTGTGACTTTTGTGTAAACAGGCCCGTGCACAGTGTGACTTCGTGGGGCCCGCCCGTGCACAGTGTGGCTTCCTGTAACAGCCGTGCACAGTGTGACTTCGTGTGACAGCCCGTGCACAGTGCGACTTCGTGTAACAGCCCGTGCACAGTGTGACTTCGTGTTACAGCCCGTGCACAGTGTGACTTCGTGTGACCGCCCGTGCACAGTGTGACTTCGTGTGACAGCCCGTGCACAGTGTGACTTCGTGTGACAGCCCGTGCACAGTGTGACTTCGTGTAACAGCCCGTGCACAGTGTGACTTCGTGTAACAGCCCGTGCACAGTGTGACTTCGTGTGACAGCCCGTGCACAGTGTGACTTCGTGTAACAGCCCGTGCACAGTGTGACTTCGTGTGACAGCCCGTGCACAGTGTGACTTCGTGTGACAGCCCGTGCACAGTGTGACTTCGTGTGACAGCCTGTGCACAGTGTGACTTCGTGTGACAGCCTGTGCACAGTGCGACTTCGTGTAACAGCCCGTGCACAGTGTGACTTCGTGTGACCGCCCGTGCACAGTGTGACTTCCTGTAACAGCCCGTGCACAGTGTGACTTCGTGTGACAGCCTGTGCACAGTGCGACTTCGTGTAACAGCCCGTGCACAGTGTGACTTCGTGTTACAGCCCGTGCACAGTGCGACTTCGTGTGACCGCCCGTGCACAGTGTGACTTCGTGTGACCGCCCGTGCACAGTGTGACTTTGCATGATGGACCACACACAGTGCGACTTTGTGTGACGGCCAGTCCCACCACGTGGCCCGCAGCACGAGCTTATGAGACAGGGCCACCAGGAGCTGGTACCCACGCTGCCGGGCCACACGCCAGAGAAACAACTGGACTGGACTGTAGAGCAGTGATGCCTTTTCTGAAAAGGGGTGAGATGAGCTGAAGCTGAGCACGGACGGGAGCTCGTCACCTGCGTGAGGGCCGGGCTCCGACAGCGGGCTCCGCAGCTGACCCACGCGTGCAGGGTCCTGGGAGGGCACGGGGACGCATCACGCGAGCTGCGGACACAGGGCCTGACTTCAGAGGAGGTGCAGCCAGAAAAATGTCAGTGGGACAAAGGAGATCTTCACTTTATCAAAACCACCCTAACTGCATGTGCATCAGTGAGCCTCCTGGAGGCTTATAACAAAGTTAATTTACCAAAAAAACTAGTATATCCAACTCTGCAATATGCCTGCGTTGGGAAGCTACCAAAGGGACCAGCACGGAGGAACAGTCCTCGGGAGGCATCTCCAGCGTCCACGCCAGCTCAGGTCCCCGTGGCGTGCGGCTGCGCAGGGGATGGTCGCCGCACCAACCCGCCAGCACAGCCCCTCAGGCCGTTCTCAGAGAATGTATTTTTTACTGGCACCATGAAAATTTGCTCTGATGGAATTCCGGCTTTAAAGGCATTTGAAGAAACACCAAAGGTAAACACAAAACAAGCAGGACAGAACTGCCTTCTATTTTCATCCCCCTGAAGGCCATCTTGTCGCATAGCAACCAGGGAGAGCTATTTGGAGGCGATCAAACGGAAACCACAGATTCACAGGCAAACGTCAAACTCCGAGTTAACTAACATCAGAGCTGCCACCTTCAAGGCCTTAACAGTTTTCTGTGACCGAGATGCCAATCATTTCATCGTTAATATACAAGTTTCAGATAATGTCCTTTTCAGGGTAACAGTGGCCAAAACGATAGCCCAACACGCTGAGGTGATGCTGGCTATTGCGTGGTGATGTCTGGGGTGTCCCCAACTCCCCAGGAGACCCCAGACCATGAAATAAGAGGTAACTTTGTTCCCATTTCCTCAGGTATGCACCGTAGACAGGGAGAGACTGGGATTATATTAGAAAATAAAGAGGAAATTGAGGCCATTCTCATGAAA
>NW_005872152.1:72621-74684 GCF_000147115.1 Myotis lucifugus
GGTCCAGGCCCGCCTTAGGCTCACCCCGCGCTTGCTCATTCTGGGGCTCTGACAGGTGCCTGGGAGGTGAGTCCGCCGATGCAGACCAGGGTGCACGGAGGCTGGCTGCTGCCGGCGGGCTGTGTGGGAACTCACCCTGTCCGCGGATCTTGCTGTGAATCTAAACTTCTCTAAAAAAAATAGTCTGTTAATTCAAAAAGAGACCACATCTATCTTCTCAACGTAGCACACACAGGACCTGCTGGACTTCTGTGTTCCTCTCAGGTCTCGGCGCTGAGCTCGGCCGGGCCCTCCCTGAAGGAGGGTTACCCGGGGTGGCCAGACCCCACAGAAGCGGCTCTCGCCGGGCCTGAGGGACCAGGCGGCCGAGGACGCTGCCGAGTGTGGCGGCGCCAGGGAGTCACTGAGTGACTGCTCAGCAGGCCCAGGCCAGGCGCCTCCTTTTGGTCAAGCTGTCTTTCCGATGCCTATGCACGCCGGCCAGCACCTGAGGGCACCTCGCGGCACGCGCTCCACCCCAAGGAGATGCGCCTGGGCCACGGCACCCAGTGGCTTGGGCTGAAGGTCTGTGCACGGCCGCAAGGGGCGCATTGTGGCGGCGCCTCGGTTGATTCTCTGGTCACTGGGGAACAGAAAGCATCCGCCCACAGGCCTCCAAGGTGCACGCGTCAGCACGGCTTTGATCCGGACTGCGAGACAAGAGATCCTCTAGTTGCATCAGTTAAAAAGAATAGGGCCCGTGAGGGGTTGATACAGAAGAAAACCCATTTACAGGGACGCTACAGTCACAAGCCTGACTCGGGCCTGGCTCCCAGCGGGGGCTGCACAGTCTCTGTGGGACACAGCCCAGCCTGCCGGGGGCTCAGCGGACAGCCTCGGCCACGGACTGAAGAGTCCTGGGTTCGATTCTGGTCAAGGGCATGTACCTTGATTGCGGGCTCCATCCTCAGCAGGGGGGTGCAGGAGGCAGCTGATCGATGTTTCTCTCTCATCCATGTTTCTCTCTATCCCTCTCCCTTTCTCTTGGTAACAAAATCAATAAAAATATATTAAAAAATAAATAAATATGTAAATACTCAGTCTATTATTTACAGACCAGAGGCCCGAAGCACGAAATTGTTGCAAGGGGCTTGGCCGGCCCCTGCCACCATGGCAGCCGGGGGCCTCTGTCTCCTCTGCCTCAGCCCCCTCCTTTCCCCGTCCACCCGCCGCGGCTTCATCCAGAAGGATGTCCAGTCTAATTAGCATCGTCCACTTTTATTATTATAGATTGTGGCTGATAGTTCCCAGGATGGAAACAGGCTCAGTGGAAGCCAATCCTGCTCTCTCTCCTGCTCCCTTCCTTGCCTTAGCTTCTTCATTGTTCTTGTTTGGTTTTTTTTTTTTTTAAATATTTTTTTAATTGATTTCAGAGAGGAAGGGAGAGGGAGAGAAAAATAGAAACCTCAATGATGAGAGAGCATCATTGATCGGCTGCCCCCTGCACGCCCCACACTGGGGACTGAGCCCGAAACCCGGGCATGTGCCCTGACGGGAATCGAGCCCTGACCTCCTGGTTCACAGGTGACGCTCAGCCACTGAGCCAGACGCCGGGCCATCTTCTTCGTTTTCACAAATGAAAGCGGTGCGGGTCCCAGCCCTTGGCAGGCTGTGAAGTTCCTCCGGAGGAGCTGGGTCCGGGGCCCGCGGGCAGCACCTGCCTGCGAGTCGCTGTCCTCCCTCTGAGAGGCCCTGGTGATGTCGACCTTTCAGGCACGTCCCTCCTGAGACGAGGGGGCCTAAGAGGGGCTCAGCCACTTGCGTTCAGACCCATTTTCTCCTGCCCCACTCGGCCTCCTTGCCCACCCTGTCACCCGCTGCCCGTGCACTGCATGTGTCTAACGCGGCGTCACCGGGCTCCACGGCACATCGTCCGGGGCCGTGTCCCCGCCTGCAGCCCAGCCCGCAGCGCGAAGGGGAACCTCCTCCCGGGGCCGCCGGGTCTTCCTGAGAAGCCTTCCGAGGGCAGCGTCCAGGGAGAGTCTGCGTGGAAGATGGCTGCCTCCCCCGAAAGGTAAAGTGGA